>NC_026007.2:66809496-67086662 GCF_000442705.2 Elaeis guineensis
GAGAGGGGCGAAAAAGAGGAGAGGATCCACAATATACCAGAGAGATTGTGAAAGAGAAAAGGAAGATCTTTCAAGGAGAGAATTCTTCACGCCTATCGTTTCAACCTTGATCTAGAGATCGTTCAAAGCTTTCAAGAGATCTTCAATCAACAATCAACCTCTTCTCAAGCGTTCAACCGTTCATTCATCTTGAGAAAATCTGAAAAAGGGGTTCTTCATTTGAGTAAAGCTTTTATTGTTATATTTGCTCATTTAAGGAGCTGTTTTTGTATTCATCTGTGCTCTAAATATTCTTACTCTTTGTGAGTTTTGCTCTTGTTTTTGGAGGATTTCCAAAACAAGGAAAGGTTGATCCGAACCTGAAATCGGAGTGTTGTGGGTTGGCTTGTACCCGGGAAACAAGTGTTCTAGCTTGGATAGCTAGGGTCGGAGTTTCCGACGTCCTGTATTCTAGCTTGGGATAGCTAGTGTCGGAGTTTCCGACGTTTTGTATTCGGGTTGAATACAAAGGATAGTGGATTAAAATTCCCAAGTGGGATCTTGGGAGTGGACGTAGGTGCAAGGTTAGCACCGAACCACTATAAATCCTTGTGTTTGTGGTGTGCTTTATCGCTTTATCTTATTTATATCCTTGCAATACTGCTTTAGTTAATTAATATTGATTTAAAGCCATTATTTTGTTCTTCATAAGTTATCTGTTGGGCTTAAAATTTTTAGAAACCCAATTCACCCCCCTCTTGGGTTGCATAGCTGGGCAACAAGTGGTATCAGAGCCAGTGCTCTAGCCCTTCTTTGATCTAACAATCAAAGAGCCAAAGATCTATGGCAACCCATGTTGGAACTTCTCTAGCCGAGGGGCAATCAACAAACCGACCTCCACTTTTCAATGGGTCTAATTACACCTATTGGAAAGCTCGGATAAAGATTTTCATACAAGCACTCGACTATGATATGTGGAGTATCATAGTGAATGGTCCTCACACACCCACCAAGATTATAGATGGTGAGGAGTCAACCAAACCCGAGAAAGAATGGGATGAGGTTGACAAGAAATTAGCACAATTAAATGCCAAAGCTATGAATGTTCTTTATTGTGCACTAGATGCTAGTGAATTTAATCGCATTTCTACTTGTGCATCTGCTAAAGAAATATGGAATAGGTTAGAAGTCACCCATGAGGGAACAAATCAAGTAAAAGAGTCTAAAATAAACATGCTTGTACATAAATATGAATTGTTCAAAATAGAGCATGATGAGTCCATAACTGCTATGTTTACTCGTTTTACTGATATAATCAATGGTTTAAAGAGTCTTGGCAAATCTTATACTAACAGTGAACTTGTAAGGAAGATTCTCAGGTCACTGCCAAGAACTTGGGAAGCCAAGGTGACTGCCATCCAAGAAGCAAAGGACTTGAACACTCTACCTCTAGAAGAGCTTCTTGGATCCTTGATGACTCATGAACTTAGCATGATGCAACATCAAGAGGATGAAATCAAAAAGAAAAGAACCATTGCCCTCAAATCCACAACTTCACCTGATTATGAAACAGATGACTCTGAAGATGAAGATCAGGATGAGGAGATGGCTCTCATCACCCGGAAATTCAAGAAGTTTCTAAGAAAAAGGAAACAGGGGATGAGAAAGAAATTTACAAAAGGGGATCAAAGCATAGAAAAGGAGAAAGATCAAACCCCTATATGCTACGAGTGCAAGAAGCCAGGACATTTCAGATCCGAATGTCCTCAATTGAAGAAAGGTCCAAAGAAATTCAAAAAGAAGGCAATGATGGCGACCTGGAGTGCGAGTGATGACTCAAGCTCCGACGAGGAAACCTCAACCGAACAAGCCAATCTGTGCCTGATGGCACATGAAAATGAGGTAACTTCTGAATCCACTAGTGAATTTACTTTTGAAGAATTGCATGAAGCTTTCTATGATTCAATTGATGAATTAAAGAAACTAGGGAAGAAAAACAAAGAGCTGAAATTGGAAAATCAGTCCTTAGTGAAACAAGCTGAAATTCTTTCAATTGAAAAATTCACATTGATTCAAGAAAATCAAAACTTTAAGGATGAAATTAACAAACTGAAATCTATAGTAGATAAGTTCACCTTAAGTTCAAACAAGCTAAATATGATCCTTGATAATCAGAAAGCTATATATGATAAGGCTGGACTTGGTTATAAACCCCTGAAGAAACAAAAATTTTTGAAGGATATTTATGCAAATTATTCAAGCAAAAAGCCTACAAATATTACTTGTTTTAAATGTGGAAGAATAGGACATAAATCATACACATGTCTTATTAACAAATATGCAAACACAAAGAAAATATGGGTTCCAAAAGGAACCATTCTGACTAACCTGAAAGGACCCAAGAAAGCTTGGGTACCTAAGACAGAAACTTGATCTGTGCTTGCAGGTGTGTCTAGCATCCCAAGAAGGAAACAGGAAATGGTATCTTGACAGCGGATGCTCGAGACACATGACTGGTGATGAATCACAATTCATCACGCTTGATGCTAAGGATGGAGGGATGGTCACCTTTGGAGATAATGGCAAAGGAAAGATCATCGGGATAGGTAACATTGGTATCACTCCCTCCAAATACATTGAGAATGTTTTACTTGTTAAAGGTTTAAAGCATAACTTACTTACCATTAGTCAATTCTGTGATAAAGGGTATAAAGTAAGTTTTGAATCATCTGTATGCATTGTGACGAGTCCTATTAACGATGGCATTAAATTTATAGGACATAGGCATGGCAATGTTTATATGGTAGACTTGAATGATTTAACTAAATTAGACATGCAATGCCTAGTTTCCTTAAATGCTAAAATAAATGAGACTAGTTGGCTGTGGCATCGTAGACTTGCACATATTAGCATGCATTCTCTTTCAAATTAATCAAAAAGGATTTAGTTCTCGGTTTGCCAAAATTAAATTTTGAAAAGGATAAAATTTGTGATGCATGCCAATTAGGTAAACAAACTAGAATATCATTTAAATCCAAAAACACTATTTCAACTTCTAGACCTTTAGAGCTCTTACATATGGATTTATTTGGACCAACTAAAACCACTAGTCTAGGAGGAAAACGATATGGATTTGTAATAATTGATGATTACTCTCGTTTTACTTGGGTTTTCTTTTTAGCTCTCAAAATGAAACTTTTCAAATTTTCACGAAATTTCATCGAAAAGTCACTAATGAAAAAGGGTTTTCAATTCAAAATATTAGAAGTGATCATGGAACAGAATTTGAAAATCATGACTTTGAAAATTTTTGTGATGAAAATGGAATTGGCCACAACTTCTCTGCTCCTAGGACACCCCAACAAAATGGGGTAGTTGAAAGGAAAAATAGAACCTTAGAAGAAATGGCCCGTACCATGCTCTGTGAAAGCAACCTTCCAAAATATTTTTGGGCGGAAGCTATTAACACAGCATGTTACATTTTAAATCGTGCTTTAATAAGACAATTTTTAAAGAAAACCCCTATGAACTTTGGAAAGGAAGAAAACCAAATATTGCCTATTTTCATGTTTTTGGTTGCCGATGTTTTGTATTAAATAATGGCAAAGAAAAACTTGATAAATTTGATGCAAAATCAGATGAAGCAATCCTTCTAGGCTACTCCTCCACTAGTAAAGCATTTAGAGTGTTCAACAAAAGAACCTTAGTAGTTGAGGAGTCCATACATGTTGTCTTTGATGAATCTAACGATCTTCCTTCAAGGAAGAATAAGGGTGTTGATGATGCAGATCCACTAATAGAAGGTATGAAGGAGATCACTCTAAAAGATTCAGCAACTCCAGAAGACAAGGATCAAGAAGATGAACAAAATGAGAAAGGTGAAGAAATTCAAGAACAACCTCAAGGTACAAATGACTTACCCAAGGAATGGAGGTATGTTCACAACCACCCTAAGGAATTAATTATCGGAGATCCTATGCATGGGGTAAAACACGTTCTTCACTTAGAGATGAACTTAATCATTGTGCTTTTGTATCTCAACTTGAACCTAAAACTTTTGAAGAAGCTGAAAATGATCATAACTGGATTAATGCTATGCAAGAAGAACTCAGTCAATTTGAAAGAAATAATGTTTGGACCTTAGTGAAAAGACCTAAAGATTATTCAATAATTGGCACAAAATGGGTCTTTAGAAACAAATTAGATGAGCATGGAAATGTAATTAGAAATAAAGCAAGACTGGTTGCTAAGGGATATAATCAAGAAGAAGGAATTGATTTTGATGAAACCTTTGCACCTGTTGCTAGATTAGAAGCCATTAGACTTCTACTTGCTTATGCTTGCTTTATGAAATTCAAACTATTTCAAATGGATGTTAAAAGTGCATTTTTAAATGGATATATTTCTGAAGAAGTATATGTAGAACAACCCCCTGGATTTGAAAATCATGCTTTTCCCAATCATGTCTTTAGATTAAATAAAGCTTTATATGGTCTAAAACAAGCACCTAGAGCATGGTATGAAAGGCTAAGCAAATTTCTACTAAATAATGGTTTCTCAAGAGGCAATGTGGATACAACTCTATTTATTAAAAGAAACCAAAATGATATGCTAATTATACAAATTTATGTTGATGACATAATTTTTGGGTCTACTAATGAATCCCTTTGTCAAGACTTTGCTAAGCTTATGCAGGGAGAGTTCGAGATGAGCATGATGGGAGAACTCACCTTCTTCCTCGGACTCCAAATCAAACAATCAAAAGAGGGAATCTCCATCACCCAAAGCAAGTACACCAAGGAACTACTCAAAAGATTTGGAATGGAGAACTGCAAACCAATTGGCACACCAATGAGTCCCTCATGTAAGCTTGACAAGGATGATGAAGGTAAAAGCGTAGACTTAAAATACTATAGAGGTATGATTGGCTCATTATTATATTTAACTGCAAGTAGGCCTGATATCATGTTTAGTGTTTGCTTATGTGCAAGATATCAATCTAATCCTAAGGAATCTCATTTGAATGCTGTTAAAAGAATCCTTAGATACTTAAATGGTACACAAACTATAGGGTTATGGTACTCTAAGGACTCACAAATTAATTTGTTAGGATATTCTGATGCTGATTTTGCTGGATGTAAATTAGATAGAAAAAGCACAAGTGGAACTTGCCAATTTCTTGGAGTTAACCTAATCTCATGGTTTAGCAAGAAACAAAATTCGGTAGCACTGTCTACGGCTGAGGCCGAATACATTGCAGCCGGAAGTTGTTGTGCTCAAATCTTGTGGATTAAGCAACAACTCGAAGATTTTGGAATCAAACTTAATGAAACACCAATAAAATGTGATAATACAAGTGCTATAAATCTATCTAAAAATCCAATACAACACTCAAGATCTAAACATATTGAGATAAGACATCATTTTATAAGAGAACATGTTCAAAACAAAAATATAATTCTTGAATATGTTTGCACTGAAAATCAATTAGCTGATATCTTTACAAAGGCCCTTAGTGAGGAAAGATTCTGTGAAATTAGGAGAAATCTAGGAATTCTAGATCCATTTGTCTGAAATTTCTCAATTTCCAAAGAATAGATGTCAAAATCTCTTAGAGCTCAATTTTCAACATCTATCCTAGTTCCAAAAGCTCAGGTTTATCACTCTAAAAACTTATCATTGAGCAAAATTCTTTCTCCCAAAATTTTGAATTTTTCTGGAATTTATTTGCATTTTTCCTGATTTTCTGAACTTCATGAGTCGACCCCCATGAGTCGACTCAATGGCAAACTTGTAAATCCCACCAACTTCCATCGGGTTCGTTGTTTTTAAAACGGGAAACCTGTTTATGAGACGACTCATCTTCTCGTCGTCTTCCTTCCGAAAGCCGTCCTCTCCAAACTTCTGTTTTGCTCCAAATTCAAAGATTAATTTCGAGGCAATTCTCCCTCCTTCTCTCCACCAAAAATCGCCTCCTTGAAAAGGATTTTTCTGTGCTTTCTCGCAGTGTTTGGCGCGGGTGGAACGTGCCCTAGAACTTCACCGTTCATTCAAAATCCACTTCTTTTCTCCACCAAAATTCTTCTTTACTCTTTTGTGATCCCTCCTCCACTGAATTCAAGTCTTCTTGTTTGGATATGGCTCCAAAGATGAAACTTCCCCAAAGAAGGAAATCAATCCGAGAGCCTGAGGAAATTGTCCGAAAGAAAAGGCATGCTCAGTCTTCCACTGTTTCCAATCCAGTTTCAGTACCTGCTCAAGGTCTCTCTCAACCCTCCATAAGCCCCAATGTAAATCTTCTTTCTGATAGAAAAGTAGAAACCGGGAAAAATATAGATTTTCGGTTCTTTGAGAAAGAAGGCTTTACTTTTGCTACCAAGATCAAAAATCAAGGATGGGAACTTTATTGCTCTCTTAAGGAAGTCACCTATGTTGATCTAGTCAGAGAGTTCTACCAGAACCTAAATTATGGAAACGGATCTGTGACTTCAACTGTAAAGGGGATTGACATCTGTTTGGATTCTAGGATATTGGGAGAGATACTTCAGTTGCCTAGTGAAGGATACTCATATATGGAACTCCCAATTAAAGAAGAAGGGATCAGAATTATCTTAGGAGAAGATTTTTCAGGAAGTTTAAACAGATTGGAAGCAAAGCTACTGTCCATTGAGATGAGGGTCCTGCATCAGATTGTGACAAAACTATTCTTTCCTAGGAGTGGTAGACATGACTTACTATCTGGCAGAGATGTATGTGTCATGTTTCATATCATCACTCAGACCCCCTTAAACCTCCCTACACTTATGATAGAGGCCATGAGAGAAACTTTGAACAGATCCAAGGCACACTTGCCTTATGGTATGGCCCTTACTAGAGTTTTTAGGAGGTTTGGAGTTAGCTGTGAAGGGGAGACACCTACCAAGCTCTCACATGTGGACACTTTCAACCAACACAGCCTGCACCGAATGGGAATTACAAAGACTGTTGGTGGTTGGATCAAGGGCTCTGAAGAAAGAGCTGAGGAGAGAGCTGAGGAAAGAGCTGAAGACAGAACTGAAGGCAGAGTAGAAGAAGAAGGTCCAACTTCTCCTGTACATGATTTCAGGGCAGCTTCACCAGATACCCAGTTCATTCATGATACTGAGGCTGGCCCTTCTGAGTTTACTAGGATGCCCACACCAGTGTATCAGCCAGAGAGCAGAGCACCTCATTCAGAGTTCAGACTGGCTGACGATCAGATCGAGCATATATCTCAGCGTGTGGCTTCTTTGTTGTCTAGCCAGTGGAGTAGTACTTCTTTTGCACCTGGAGCTACTTCTTCTGATCAGACCATTACTCCCCACATCTCCACTATATTTCAGATGATTTCAGATCAGTCCGTCAGGATACAGCAGCTTGAGGATACTGTCTGGAGACTTACTGGCAGAGTTCTTGACTTGCAGGGGCAAGTCCTTGCATTGGCCCATCCCCAGCCACAGGAGTCTACTATTGAGGTCACAGACCTCACTGCAGAGGCTGGCAGGCTCAGAGGAGCACTAGAAGGTGGATATGAGCTACTGAGGAAAGAGATCAGAGGATCGAGTGAGCATGCTACCACCCAGTTCACTGCTCTACTTCAATCTGTTTCCAGAGCACTGAACGTCCTTGATTCTATCAGACTCATGGTATCAGCCCTAGCATCTCAGCGTTCTCAGCCACCAAGTTCATCTCGTTCTCCTGCTCGTGGCAGAGGCAGACGGGGTAGAGGACGCACTTCTGATCCATCATCTTCTCATACTATATCTGATGACTCCGATCCATGATTTGTCTTGATCATTGACTTATCTTGATCTTTACTAGGTTCTAGGAGTTAGTATCTTGTTCTAGGATCTATACCTTGGGGCCATGTATTGACATTTAGCTGGTTGAATTATATGTATTGAAACAATTATGATTTTAATGGAATCATCTTTTACCTATATTTCTACCTCTTTGTAATGATTATATTTTGGTTATATTTCAATCTCCGATACATCTGTTGAAATATTATCTTCTCCTTATTGTTGTTTGCTATTGATAATTGCTATATTAAGGGGGAGCAAACATCTGTGAAAAACTCTAAAGAGGAAGAAATTAAAGAATATTTTTCAGAAAAGGAAAAGAAAGAGTTAACTATGTTTGATGATGTCAAAAAGGGGGAGAAATTAAAATTAAACAAAAATTGAAATTAGACAAAAAGCAAAACCCTAAATTATGAGAAAAAAGGGGAGAAATTAAATTAAAACAAATATTGAAAAAAAATTAAATAAATATTGGAGAAATTAGACAAAAACAAGGATTGAAAGATTAAACAAAACTTTGAGAAATTTTGGTATCGAAATTTGGTATCAGACAGAGAAATTTGGTATCAGACAGAACTTTAATCCATCAAAAGCAAAATCATGAGTACAATGCAAATAAGTATTTTTTATATATATGCTCTGATATTCAAACTTGCTTTTGAAATTTTACTCACCTTGAGACATCAATAAGAAATTTGTTTTACTCTGATTCATCCTACAATTTCTTTCAACTTGATCTGATACATGATAACATTTGATCCGATACAGTGTGAAGGTTTCTCTAAAATATTATAACATTTGCTCTAATACTGTATGAAATTTTCTCTGATACATTAAAATTTTCTTGCTCTGATAAAATCTTTTCTGATATCATTGTAAAAATTATTTTTGCTCTGATACATAGAAAAAGTTATTTATCTTCTCTTGCTCTGAAATATCTTGAACTCAAAATGATCTAATACCCTTTTCAAATCTTTAAGAAAATGGACAAACTATTTTTGCATTTATATTACATGCCAAAAGAATCATACTCTTTTCAAGCATATACACCCATAATGGATTCTTTTGAAATTAATGCTTTAACATAAATATTTTTGTTCATATGTTTTGTCATCATCAAAAAGGGGGAGATTGTTGCTCCTAGATTGATTTTGATGATTACAAAGCAGATTGAAGGGATACAAACAATTGAAAAAGTCCTTATGCTCTTCAAGGGCAAAATCGTAATTTTGCTAAAATCCTGATTTGATAGTACCATTTGGTAGAACAAATGATTTGAAATCTATTGGTGAAAATTTCATTGTGTTTGGACTAATATTTTTGAAGTTATGAAGGTTTAAAGTGCATGAGTCGACTCATGAGTCAACTCATGGCACTATGAGCTGAATGGCACGAAAAAATTCCCATGGCACGCTGGATTTTTTGGCTTGGCACGACCTGTGAGTCGACTCATGAGTCGACCCACAAGGCATGAGTCGACTCATGAGTCGACCCCTGCTGATTTGAACCGAAAAATTCAGAAATCAGATCTTCTGGTCTGTTGCAACAGAAGTCGACTCATGAGTCGACTCCTGAAGCATGAGTCGACTCATGAGTCGACCCCTGCGACGGGAAATGTCAGCAACGGCTATTTTTTTGCCCGTTTTAATTGCCATTTATGCTTCCTAAAAATCCTCTAACGGCTCTTTATCTGCCTAAATTGTTTTCTCTTGCTTCTAATGCTACAAAATGCTTTAAATGATGAAAGAAATTGCAGATTAAATAGCGGATCAAACGTGAAATCAAATGTAGAGAAGAAAAGAGAGGAAAAAGGGAAGAACAGAAGAGAGGATCCGAAATTTGCAAGAAAAAGCCTGAGATCAAAGAAATATCCATAGAGAAAAAGAGAGAGGATCCACAATATACCAGAGAGATTGTGAAAGAGAAAAGGAAGATCTTTCAAGGAGAGAATTCTTCACGCCTATCGTTTCAACCTTGATCTAGAGATCGTTCAAAGCTTTCAAGAGATCTTCAATCAACAATCAACCTCTTCTCAAGCGTTCAACCGTTCATTCATCTTGAGAAAATCTGAAAAAGGGGTTCTTCATTTGAGTAAAGCTTTTATTGTTATATTTGCTCATTTAAGGAGCTGTTTTTGTATTCATCTGTGCTCTAAATATTCTTACTCTTTGTGAGTTTTTGCTCTTGTTTTTGGAGGATTTCCAAAACAAGGAAAGGTTGATCCGAACCTGAAATCGGAGTGTTGTGGGTTGGCTTGTACCCGGGAAACAAGTGTTCTAGCTTGGGATAGCTAGGGTCGGAGTTTTCGACGTCCTGTATTCTAGCTTGGGATAGCTAGTGTCGGAGTTTCCGACGTTTTGTATTCGGGTTGAATACAAAGGATAGTGGATTAAAATTCCCAAGTGGGATCTTGGGGAGTGGACGTAGGTGCAAGGTTAGCACCGAACCACTATAAATCCTTGTGTTTGTGGTGTGCTTTATCGCTTTATCTTATTTATATCCTTGCAATACTGCTTTAGTTAATTAATATTGATTTAAAGCCATTATTTTGTTCTTCATAAGTTATCTGTTGGGCTTAAAATTTTTAGAAACCCAATTCACCCCCCCTCTTGGGTTGCATAGCTGGGCAACAGGTGGGCACCGCAGAGAGCGGTGGTAGCAAGAGGAGTGGGAGGCGGCCAATATAGAGAGACAACGATAGGATAGTTCAAAGAAAGGAAGGAGGAGAGGTAGAGAGATGAGGGTGCTAGTGCGAGAAGTGGCCGACGTGGTGGAGAGGCAGCCTATGTAGGAAGAGGTGGACCAAGGTAAAGGAGCTTTGATGATGTTTAATTTAAACTCCCCTAATTACCCCTATCTAATAAAATATAATTGAGGAGTGCTAAGCAAACTCCAAAAATTATTGGTTACTGTGAAGTATTGGTGACATAAAAAAAATAATAAAATCCAAAAATTAGTTTAGAAATTAAACTAATATTTACTTAAATATTTATAAAAAATATAAAAATATAAAATCAAGTGAAAGGTGTGCTAAACACTGCACTAAGAGAAAGGTCTCCCTTTTCATGTAGATGATCAATGAATATATATACAATACATTAAAACTGAGACCAAGGCCTCCTCGGTGTGAAAAATGTTGACTATCCATCAGAGGATAGATGGTGTGCATCCAGCATGTAGGAAAAAAAAATGATGCTTCATCCGAAAAAGAAAGTAGCGGCCTGGATTGGATGGATCGAAGATGCTTATGGTGGCTGAGCAGGCTGACTCTGCTCTGGCTCTCTTCTCCCATGCTATTTCCTATCACAAGAGAGGTGCATGCAAAAAAAAAAGAGAACGAGGAATAGGGCAGATGAAAAAAAATCTCAGAAAGAAGATTTTTGAAAAAAAAATTAGAAAATATTGATGCCAAGTGCGGATTATCTTATCGGTTTCTTTCCGTACTTTAGCCTATATATACTAAATAGAAAAGATGATGTGGGGAGTATTTTTTTTTATGGGTCTGTTTCTGATTGCTGCTTCTTTTATTTTTTATCAGGCTTATTAAGGAAAGATCGAAGAGGGTGGCAGCAGACAAGAAAAATCGAGTAAAGAGAGCTAGAGAAGGTGAGTTTAAGGATTTTTGTTTATTTTTTGAATTTTCCTTACCAAATATTTGTAATTTTCATTCCCTTATTAGTTAAATTTTTCTTTCATCGTAATATCAGAAACAGCATTTTGTTTCTTATTAGGAATGTAGGGGGGTTGCTGCTTATATTTTGGCAACCTTTCACTCCTTTATTTACAAACATTACGTGAGGAAAGAGAGAGATAAAGGGTTTCTATCATGCTATGGTAGCCTTCCTCAACATCCACATAAAATAAAAAAAAATGCCACAGTTGCTGCAAAAATTCAGCAGCCTTCCAATGAACAAAAAAAAGAAGGAATAGAGGTTTGCGGTGAAGCCTTCTAATGAACAGAAAGAAAAATATGTATGAATTTTGATGGATCAGATTAGGATTTGGTGAACAGAAAGAAATGGATGGATTAAGAGGAGGAAAGAAGATACAGGTTGTTGGGTTTAGGGATGGATTGCGACCAGATCCATACAAATCAACTAATAAATACGTTAAACAGGTTGTAGGTCATTCGGCTAACAAGTTAGTGGATTCTATTAGGATTAGAGTTAAGATAGAGGATCCAGTTAGGATTAGCTATCCAACTAGGGTTAGGGTTAGGCTAGGAGGCTGGTTAGGGTTAAGGTTAGGTTCTGCTGAGGCTTAGGGTTAGGGTTAGGTTATGCTAAGGGTTAGGGTTAGGGGTTGTATTAGGGTTGGGGCTCGGGTTAGAGTTAAGGTTAGGTAGGGATGTAGAGAAGGTTGGATTAGGGAAGAGAACCCCCCAAAAAAATAAAAATAAATGGTCGAAAGAGGAAGGGAGGAATAGGGTTTGGATCGAAACAAAAAAAAAATAATAGAAAAAAAAAAATAATAAGTACAAGATTAGGGTTAGGGTAGGGTTGCAAAGAAAGCTGGATTGGAGAAGAGAACAGAAAAAAATGAAATAGATGGTGGAGAAGATGAAGAGAGGAATAGGGCTTAGATTTGCAATGAAAAGAAAAAAAATAGAAAAAAAAATAAGTAATATAATCCAAAGATGGTTAGAAATAATAGATCATGAAAATGAGATTTATCTTGGTTCATCTGGAGATGAGCATGTCTATATGGGTCAGAAAAAAGGTGCAAAGCACCTTCGCTGCTTGTCGTAGGGTCTTCAGAGATACTATCCTTTGCCGCATCATCTTCGAAGATGAAAGACAGAAAGAAAATAAATCCAAAATCAACATCGGGATCAAAAAATACAAAACTACCTGCGCCGCTCTTTTCTTCATCCTCTCTAGCCATGGAATGACCACTGATAGAGAAAATCTAACGAAGAAAGACCGATAGTGTTGGTTAGGGGAAAATGGAGGAGTAGAAGAAGGTTTGGAAGCGACGGTGGCAGTGGGTGGATGAGAAAGAGTTAGGATTAAAAGAAGAAAAAATAGATGCATAACAATTCTATGAGTTCTTCGTGCATTGGAAGAAAAAAAATTTAAATATATGAGGGCATCCTCATAAAAATTGTACAAATTTTTTTTTTTGAATTAATAGAGTGCATAGAAATTTTATAGGAGCGATAATACAAAAAATTTTTAGGTATCTCTGTGTAGATAATTCTATAATTTTTCTATAAATGAACTAATTATATTTTTGATTTTTTTTCTCTTTGAATATTTTTTTATTTAAATTTTAAAAAAATAATATATATGGTTTGATTTCTTGCATTCCTATAATATCTTTTCTTTCGTTTAAATAATTTTTTCTCATTTTCTTAAATTTTTGTTGTTTAATTTCTTACATGAGGCATAAAAATTTTATTTCTTTCATTTAAGATTTTTTTCTAATGAACATAAATTTGTCATAAAAATTGTGGTTCCATCATTTCTTAACCCTCTCTTTTATGAACATTTTCTTATAAAAAATATTTTTTAAATTAACTAATCATGATGTTTACGAAGTAAAGAAACTATAGCTCTTTTATTTATTATTTAATCTTCTATTCTTTGACTATGCATTCAGATTAAGAAATATTAAT
Source organism: Elaeis guineensis (assembly GCF_000442705.2). Classification (NCBI taxonomy): domain Eukaryota; kingdom Viridiplantae; phylum Streptophyta; class Magnoliopsida; order Arecales; family Arecaceae; genus Elaeis; species Elaeis guineensis. The sequence continues at coordinate 66,822,913 of NC_026007.2, forward strand.
TAAAAATTATTTTTCAATTTTTTGATGAATATTTATAATTTATAAATATTTTTATAATTTAAACACACAATCACTATTTTATGTAATGTTTCTTAACAAATATTCTGGATGCATCGAAAATTAAAATTTTTTATTCTTTTTTATATTTATTAAGGCCCACAGCAGCGTAGTGCAGGTTTCATGCTAGTACTTTCAACATACAATACATCCTGCCTCAATCTAAATGGTCTCCAATTGTGGCTCGGGCACGTAGAGCTTAGGCCTGATGATTCCTTCAATTGCCCGAACAAATCTGCGAAATGGCGTGACAAGTATGTCGAATCAATAAAAAATAGAGGGGAAAAAAAAGGGAACAAGGGAAAAGTTCTCACAGGATTGGAGGAAATCTATAGCACTTCAAATTTGCGATCTTACTGTAACATGGGATCTAAAGAAATTTGGCTTTAGTTATACAGTAACCTTTCTTTTGGAATAAAGCCAAGGTTTAGTTGGAAACAAACCTATCAAAGTTCTTAATAGAGCTAGATAATTGCATCTAAAAGTAGTCATTGTGGACTGCCAGCAACTAGCGCAGCATGTTAACTTGTTAAAGGGCCTCCAACAACTAATAGCCATCAACACCTAATATTTCTCAAACTAAATTTGAAACAAATGCATAATTAGGCTAAAAAGTAAACTACTCGTTTGATGTTTACAACCATATAGATGGTATAAATACAAGTAGACTTGCATTAACACATCTAAGTGGGAACTAAATAAAAGATCAATAAAAAGGTCCAAATACTTTAATTTGTAAGCTTTTTCAGTTAAATCTAATGTTTCATGCCAAACATCAAACAAAAAGCTTTTAAAATCATTAAAAATCTAAAATTATTAGAAAATTATTAAAATAATTTAAATTTATCCAACACCAACCACATGTGAGCAATGTTAGGCATCAAATACATCATCTTTTCAAATAATTCCGGGCATGTTTAAATGATTGACCCGTCAGTGTCTAATTTCCAAGTTTCATTCTCTCCTTGGATTGAGCATTTCATTCTTAAGCTCAATCATCTCCTGGACTCTTCGTCCCAGCACTCTCAACCATCCTTATTTCATGTAACCATGTCAAACACCATTTTATCATATCCCATTAACCAATTACGTGGATTTACTTCAACCTGTATTGGACTATTTCTCGAAAAAGTTTTGATCACTTACATAATTTGATAGATCTTTCCATAAACTGCACTCCCAAAAGGGTCCCACTTATTAATACGATCGTACTTTTGATTCATCCAACTTATTTCTCTTCCTTCAAAGAGAGATAAATAAGTAAAAAAATATATTTTCATATATAAAAAAGTTTACGTAGAAAATTTTAAATATTGAAACGTGGAAGTGCATGGTCATTGGCAAATGTCCAAGTACATGGATGAATCTATAACCAAAAAAAAAAAAATCATGAATGAATGCTCAGATATTTTATAATATTATAAAAAAATATTTTAATATAATATTTTATAAGATATTATTTTTATATATGACTGGTTATAAATATTCAGCATTTAAGGGCTCTGATATTTCGGTATTAGATCTTTTCCTCCTTGGGATCATGGTTTTTCACAGGTGAAAGTGATTGATGTTTTCTCTCACGTGTGTTTCACGTGCAAACCCCAGCTCATCTCGTCTTTCGAGCACGAGCGAGCTGCATGGCTAGCGGAGCCAAGCTGTTCACACGTGTCACGAGTGTCTCACTCTAGGATTCAGCTCCAGATTTCAAATGCTGCTTGGCATCGATCATCATGACCGTTAATCCGGCATATTGGTTCGTCTGTGGTCCATCTAGCCCCAATCTCCCTCAGGATTCACCACGTGTCCCCCAGCCACCATTGGTTGCAGCCAACAAAAGAACATCCCCTGTAGTTTGACCCTGGTCCAAGCCACGTGACTGCCGTGTCTCCAAGCGCTCTCCCGGTTCCACGTCACCCCCTCCGCCCGGTCCGAAAATGTGGATGGAAAAAGGAAAAAAAAAACCAAGCCGGCCCCGCCCCAACTGCACTCCACCCCATCCTTATCCCACCACCGCCACCACCACATCCACCACCACTCCCCATGCCAACCCACACCCAAAAAAAAATATTCTGACGCTGACTCTAGAGAAGCTCCCATCTCGATCCCTCCACCTAAATCCATGACCGCCGGCGGTGCAACGGAGCGCCACACCGGCCCGCCGCTGGCCCCGGCGGTGAGGAAGCCCGCCCCGGCCAGCCGTGGTCCCACCTCGAGACGGTCCACCTCATCGAGGCCTACGAGGAGAAGTGGTACTCTCTGAAGCGGGGGCAGCTCAAGGCCCAGCAGTGGGAGGAGGTCGCCGCCGCCGTCGCCGCCCGCTGCGGCTTCGACGGGCTCTCCAAGAACGGTACCCAGTGTCGCCACAAGATCGAGAAGCTCCGCAAGCGCTACCGCGCCGAGCGCCTCCGCCCCACCGCCTCCGCCTGGCCCTACTTCGAACGGATGGACCGCATGGAGCGCGGGCCACTCCCTATCTCTATCCGCCCCCCGCCCTCTCCAGCCGCAGCCGCCACTGCCGGCGGCCCCTCCAGCGAGGAGGACGAGGAAGAGGAGGAGGATGAGGAGAGGAGGAGGAGGTGGAGGGGACTGCGAACAACACCAGGAGCATCCACGGCATCCTTCGGGAGGGCATATGGGGGTTTTCTAGGGTTTCGAGGAACCCCAGGTCCAGAAAAAGGCGAGCTTTTGAGGAGGAGGAGGAGGACGACGATGACAACGACAAAGAGGAGGAAGAGGAGGGGAGGGAGGGCGAGGGGAGGCGCTGTCGCAGCTGGCAGCGGTCGTGAGGAGGTTCGGAGAAGGGCTGGTGAGGATGGAGAAGAGGAGGATGGAGATGCTCAGAGAGGTAGAGAGGGATTGGATGGAGATGGAGGCGAAGAGGGCCGAAATGGTGATGGAGTCGCAGCGATTCCTCGTGGATACCATTGCCAACGCTTTCTCGTCCCTAAAGAAGGCCAAGAATTCCCCGGATTTATGAGAATCCCAGGTCTTGCACTCCCCCGACCCTTTTGTCCTTTTGATGATTTTTTTTTCCTAATAAACAACTTTTGGGAGGAGATAGCTTATCTAGCCTTTTACTGTTTTTTTTGTTTTGTTTTGTTTAGTTAAATTATGCCTTTTTTTTGGTTTTTTCGACACCCATGCCACGATGGGGACTGTGGGAATTGAATAATATTATGATTTTATTGTTGGCAATTGGTTTTGATCTGTTGCTGAAGACAGTGTTGGGCCTTTCTTAAAGAGCACGTTATTTCTTCATGGAAGGGCAAGAGAGAGAATGTTAATGAGGAAGGGTCTAAGCAAATGTATTTTATCTGGGCAAAATTCGATCAGATGGACCCCATAGTATATGAGCATTTCCTTTTTTTTTTTTTTTTTTGGTGAAGAAAACGCCGAGTCTCAGTTTACATATAAAATATCTAATGATCAAGTGGGCAGTAAAACAAGTTATAAAATATTGGATATGTGTGTCAACTAACCATATACTTTGCATCCAGGCATCCAAACCAGTCATCTTCCATCCAAAAGAATCATAACCTGTTTTGAGACACAGGGATTCTAGCTTGAAGATAAAGAGGGGGAAAGAAAAAAAAAATCATAAGAAGAATTTGAGGTAGTCAAAAGGAATAAAGGATGGATGTCTTGCTTTTTAGGTACTTTATGGTTAGATATGTTTTGTCCTTCAATTGCTTGGTTCAACAATGTCTTTTATAGTGACTTGTTGAACATATAATTGACCTTGCAAATTCGCTGTTTGGATCTGGACATTTGATAAACATGATCATTATATCAAGGAGAAGTTCTTCTGCTCATGGCCAGTAATCAGATGTTGGATGTTCCAATCATATCAAAATCCAAACTGCCTTGATACACTAAGTCTTGCCTCTGCAACCAAAACAATCTAACATTTCCATGCATGTATAAAGATTTCCAGGTGAATATACTCTAGATTTTAGATTTCCAGGTGCACATAGAATGATATAGTTTTCTCAGTTTACAACCTTATATTTGTTAATTGATTGGTGAATAAAAATTGCAATATATCAATCTTTTAAATTTTGTCAACTCATACATCTTAGTTGAATATTCTTTTGCAATTGGATTATAAATTATCGGCGAATCTAAACAAATGCATTTGGATATGGCATAAGACTATTTAACTTTGAAGTATACTGGCTTTGTTGTATATCATATATTTCGATCTATTATCTATGATTCCGATGTATCTCCTTGTAGTTTTTGGAGAGATCAGTTTTTGTTAGATTTACGAGAGTGTGTACCAGTGGAGGATATTTTTACTTTGTATTGGTTGATTCTTTGAAGTAGCCAGAGTCTTGAGGAGCTGCAAGCTAGATTAAAAAATAAATCATTCGGCAGGTGATTGGGGGGCTCGTAAGGAGGCTACAGGTGGATTTTGTGGTCTTTCCTATGATTTGACATTTTTCGCTCAGTGTGTTTTGTCATAGTTTGAGATCAGAATCCCTTCCATTTTCCTATCCACAGAATTGACCCTGCTTAAGCTGAGTATATAGGTCAAATTCATAGGAAATTATTCTCCATCCTTTTGGGGAGCCTTGCTAACTAGAGTTGTTCTTTATGATGGGAAAGGCCTGCTTTGGGTGCTGCTGTTGCTGTAGTTAACTACAGCAAGCTTAAGATGCAGGTAATTTGTCTAAAAGAAACTTGCTATTAGATATTGTTTAAGATGGAAGAATTATGTCCAAGTAGCAACAGGACAAAGGAATAAGTATTGTAAGTTCTACAACAACCCAATTAGGTGGTGTTAGTAATCCTTGCTGTTGCTCGATAGAAAGAGACACAATCAGATGGTTTCTGATTAATTCTGCAATCTTTTGTTATTTTTTTTTATGTTCTTCATATTTCATCAGGGTGATATTAGAGTGGATATGACCACTATTATGTTGAGATTCCATGAGAAATGAAGGCAAAATGATCACTTTTGCCCTATGGATGGTGGTATAGGGGAAGATATATCAGCTATTAGAGTGAGGAATCTGAAACATTTTAGAATCACTATGAGGGTGAATTGGAAAACCTAACTTGGCTAATAAAATCTAGCTTTGCCTTCACATCTAGGTGATTTTTGTGATAAATCTAGCAAATTCTTATCCCATCCAAAACCAATGAGATTTTGTCCTAGAGAGCAATAAACTTATAATAGGAATATTAGTAGAAGGTGGAATATTATAGATTTCAACAGAGTTTTAAGTTAGAGAACTTTTTGGGTTCATAGGTTGTTGGAACAGATGGAGGTTCGGAAAGAAAGGGAAGTCGAACTATTGCTGTAAAACTAAAAGGGCTCTGTTTTTGAATGGTGGGAGGAACTACATCTGAAACAAGTTTAAAGATGTTGAAATATTACTAAAGACAATTTCTATTTGGTGAGTCTGTTACAGTCCTTTCTATCACTTGTATATCAATTTAGAACTGAGATCTAATTTGCTGATTCAGTTCTTCAGATGTTCTCTAGTATCAAACTGGTTAAAAGTTGCGATAATATATGAAATGTTTGATGAATTGAACTACGATGCAGAACCTATTAAATTTCATATGCTCTTCTTTTCCACTAATTATCTTTGATATTCTACCAAAAAAAAAAAGAGAATTATTTTTGATAGAGGACAAATTATTGATGATAAAGCCATGAACCATATTTCTGTTGAATTAATCTTGAGGATTCTTGGCAGAGCCTGTTGAAATCTTTGAATGCATGCAATTATTAAATACAGAGATTTTGGAATGCTGAGCCTGAGGGAGAAGTAATCTCATTATAAGCATACAGATGTATCCTAGCTTTGAAGTTTGAACTTTGAAGTATTTGAATGCTAAGCAGAGACAATTAAGGTTTAAACTTGCAGGTGTTATAGACAATTTGGCATCAACTGTAACTATATAAACATCATGTGAAAAAAAAAAAAGAGAAAATGATCTCCATAATGAAAATACGTACAACAGCATCCAAGTTTTCAAGCATTTATTGTCTAGGTTCCGGATTCAAGTATAGACATGTTGGAGTAGTTCAGTGAGGACTGTTTGTGAAATCTTTTACTTTATCTTTGAGGGAGTAATCCAGATTATATCATGAAAAGGTACCAATGGGTGACTGACAACAGTTGGTTAGCAGCTTAGCTTCAACGAATTAAGGTGACTTTAGCATTATTTTGACTAGTGTTGACTTAAATTCCTTCTAGGATCAAATCAGAGTTATACAAACTAGATTTTTTTGTCTTTGTTTTTTCTTTTTCAAAAAAATTGATGATAGATTTTCTTTGGCTGATCAGCCTGATATCTACCTATAAGGAACCTTTGTAATTATGTTGGCTGGTTGCTTAGGGGATAAATCATAGTTGAACCAGGATTTGTCTAGAAAAAACTGTGAAAATTTTGGCCAGATGATTGAAGGTCTGACTGATTCTTTTTAAAACCATTGGGAGTCCTTAATGGACCCATTAAGTGGGACCAATAGCTCTATGGATTATTCAATTTGAATGGGGAAATAGGTGTACACAGCCTGCTGTTATTTTATTTGATACACTATTTTTCTGAAATAATACAAGATTTTTTGGGCTTGTTTCTTCTTCTACCATCTTATCCAACTAATCAAAGAATGTTGTTATTAGAGGCAAAATTGGTAACTTCCCTTAGAACATGGAAGGTACTATACAAATGGTTTGTAGAGAACCATGTCTAGTATTATTGAAGTGTCCAACAGTGGCTAGTTAAAGTTCTTTACCAGTTTAGACAAGTTTTAAGTCAGTATTTTGAGAGTACTGTTTTTGGCTTTTATTCTTGTATTTGAATACCTTTTATTCTTGAATTTTTAAAAACTTGAAGAAACACTTCTGCATATTTTACATGCTGTAAGCGAGCTAGCAAGTTCTGTAGGCAACTTTTCTTGGTAGATTCTTGTTCAACTGGAGGAGACAACAAAAATTTGGACTTAAAATTGGACTATCTAAGTTGGTGCGTGGACAATCCCTACTTTATTTTGTTTAGGGCTCTTTCAGTGACATATTATTAGCCCTTTAAACTATCATCTTAGTGGTATAAATTCTCTACATTTTTTACTTCCTTCCCTTTTTAGATATTTTAAAAATCAGGATTCTTCGATAGTTGAATAGGTGGTGAACTTATTAAGAAATTTTGGGTGGTATAGGAATCTTGACTATTACATATCCTATTTTATGGGTGAAGTTATCATGTACTTTGTGTTGTTTAAAAAGAGGTTTATTTTTCTAAGATTTCATTAATGGAATTATGTGTAGGAGATGGTGTGGAAAAAGATTGTAATGGGTGGATAGCATCTAGAAAAACTTTTCATGTGCATGTATAAATATACATATTGTAAAACTTTTCATAGCATCATAGTTAAAAGTATTATATCTTGGCAAAAAGGTTTTAAGTCATTGCTTGTTGTATCAGAGAACTATTTACAATTATGCACAAAGTCAAAAGGACATAGCCCTTTGAGATGCTTCATCATGCCCTTTGTTTTGTCTTGCTTGGGATGTATTGGTTATTGCTTGCAAGGTTTTCAATCTCGGGATTGGTACATCTACTGATAGCTTACTGATACCGGTCCGTGTCGGTATAATACACCTTATACCAACCTGGTAGTATAGGCAAGAAAATAGCTATACGATTGTCTATAATGTAGCATATTGAGCCCTCTTACTGAATCAGCTCCTTATTGGGTTGGTATGGTATGCTAAGTATCAGCTGCTGCAAGTCGGTAGGAAAAACCTTGATTGCTTGTATCATTTTTGACTTTGGTTTTCTAAAGGTGGTTTTGCTCTTGCGACTTTAACTTCGGAATATATCTTCTTCTAGAGTCGTTGGGAAAGGTCTCCTACCCTAGGTGTAAAGCCAAATAGACCTTCCCTTACTCTGGTTGGACCCCATTATTTCTTCTAGATAGTTTGACTTCACATGTTCTATTTCTATGTAGAGCATATTTCTTCCTAGATCAATACATATGTAGGCACTATTCTGTCAACGTCCTTCCCATGTTGGATGGCTTCAATTGGAGGAGTTGCTAGGTCCACAGCATCCGGGTTTGCAACAACTACAGTGATTTTGCCAATTGTTGGAGGTTTGCTAGTGATCACTTGACCACCAGTGAAGTCATCACATCTCCTAGGAAAGGATTCTAGCACATTTGTGCCCTCATTTCCATCTCTCAAGGTTACTCAAAAGATGTCTTTATTCACACTAAGCTCCCCAACAATAATGAATAAATACAAGATAGTAGGTTTAGTTTCAGGAGAAATACAGTTAAAATCTCTAGTTCGGGGCAACTAACTATGATCACTTTTTGACTATGATTAAACCCAAAATAAAACAAAATGACCTTAACAAACTCAAGTGGGGCGCTCTTTGTTTTTTGTTCCTCACACCTGTCATAGGTTTTAAGCTCTCAACTAGGGTGCTTTCATCGTTTCTTCCACTTATCTGTCATAGGACATGAGGACTTACAATAGAAATGGGCTGCGTGAAATAAATTTGGAGTACAAGAACTTTTAGAACTGGCAACATGTGGATGAAAACAATTATGTAAGAGAAAAATTGCTTTCGTGACATGCTATTGGTGGGACTAGCTATTTGTCTGCCGTGAATTGGTAGGCTGGTAAAACTCATTGGTGGATCCTTACATGAAAAACAGGATAAACCACTCTATGTAAAACAACCTGATCATGTATGAGAACAAGGCATACCACTTTGTGCCAATGGTATGGTACTTATGATGAAACAAAATGACCTTACAAACTCAACCAAGGCTCTCTTTGTTGTTTGTTCTGCACACCCATCATAGGTTTTAAGCTCTCAACTATAGCGCTTTTCATTGTTCTCATCTGTCATAAGACTCTGAGGACACACAACAGGAATGGGCCGCATGAAATAAATTTGGAGTACGGGAACTTTAGAACTGGCAAGATGTGGATGAGTTCAATTATGCAACAGAAAAATTGGTTTTGTGACATGCTATTGGTGGGACTGGCCATTTGTCTGTCATGAATTGGCAGGCTAGTAAAACCTATTGGTGGATCCTTACATGAAAAACAGGATAAACCACTCTATGTAACACAATCTGATCATGTATCAGGACAAGGCAGACTACTTTTGCTAATGGTAGGATACTTAATGATTTTCTTGAATTATCAAAGTGGCCCATATTTTGGGTTCTACACATGAATTGTAGGGGAAAGGCTCTATCTACAATCAAAAAATATCAGAAAACTGCAATGTTGCATCAAATAAATGAGGATTAGGCTTATTAATGACTAGTGGGGACTCATTGAGGGTCAACCTGAAGGGATTGGAAGATTATCAGTGAGGTGGACTCCTTTACCTGAACTCTGGTGTTCACCTCGAAGAATCTGTGTCTATCATGGATTTTTGAGTTGTGCCAAACTCTTAAATAATCATTAAATTCTTTGCTGGAACTTTTAGAGATCAATGGAGATTTGATCTTTCTACAGCAGGTTTGATCCAACAGTGACATTTGAATAGGCTTCTGCCATTTTAGGAGCTAGGATAAGGATGTGCAGAAAAAAAAATTGCAAGATGTCATGATTCTTGTGTCCATGTGCTATATATGGAGTTTGGTTGAGGATCATGCATATTAGAACTATTTGACGACTAATATGTTTTAGTGATTTCTATTATACAATTTATAATCCCTGAATATATAATTTAGTCAAAATTGGTTTTATCAAAGCTTAGTAGGTCTAGAGGGGCCTTTCTTGTTGTTGTTGGATTCAGATATGGTGGGTTGGAGAAGTATTAAAAGCAAAGTCTGGTGCATTATTTACCGATGACCAAAAATCTTTCAAGGCATCCTTTCAATAGTTGGATGCAAATCTTGAATGCCTTCATATAACCACATGTACAGCCCCCCTTCTTTTGCTCAATCGTGATGACTTGTTCGCATTAAGTTGTGGCCAAGTTTGCTGATTATAGTGAGAGACAGCTAAACTTAGGAGGTCTGATGATGGCATTATTCCAATTCAATTCAAAAACCACATCAGCCAAATGATTAGTGGAATTTCGTTATTGGTCTCTAAAGCATCCTGAGAGTATTATATATATAGTGTATAAGACCATATGAGTCAATTCTTGTAATGAGTGCAAGTATATCAGTAGGGCATGAAACCAATAAAAGAAAAATAAATCAGTAGGGCATGAAACCAATATTTACATTTAAAACATACGTCTAGATCTGCATGACATTGAAGTAGGGGTGCAAGGTTAAAGATACAATTCTCTCCAGACTTGTAGAGAATGAAAGAATATATGTCTCATTTGTGGATAACGTAAATTGCATGGTTATTTTGTCATTTCTATACATGTATTTGGCTGCTTTTCATACGTAATAGAGAAACACAGTAGTTTTGATTTCCTAGGAGGTTGTATGAATTACATATGGATGTTTGCGGTTCTGGGTTGTGTAGTAGTAGTTGCTTGTCAGTGAAACTACAGAGAATATGCTGTCATTGGGCACTAACATAACTAAAACCTCGATAACATTAGCTACTAATTTGATTGCTTATGTTATTTGGATTTGGTTGTAGTGGTAGAAAATTAGAAGTGGTGCATGCAAACAATATAACTGGCAAATACAAGGATGTTGAGGCGGCTGTGGGGCAAAATTAAGAATGGTGAAGCTAGAAACTGTTGCATCTTAGAAAGCTTACTAGCTGGCCTACTAGAAGAAAGAGCTAACATGAAATCATTTTCTTCTTCTTCTTTTTTTTCTTTTCATTGGTAGTGTTTTTTTGGGGTGGGCGGGTTTTTGTTTGGGGTGTGCGCTAAGTTTACAGAATTCTAAATATTACGGCACCTCATAAGGTTTTAGCAAGGTCACTATTATAAACTGTCGTGTTATCCATTTGTTTCTTGGTAAGCTGATTTATCTGTGGGGCTGGCTGTATAAAAATGTGAGCTGATATCACCACATGGCTGTTACTCTTTGTATGTTACATGCTGAGTAGATAATCTTCTTGCTGAATGCGTGAACAAATTTCAAGCTCTGGAAAGTCATATTTGAGGGAATAGATGCAGGTTAAAGTGTTTGTACTTTATAAAACAGTGCCTGCGGTTGGGGCTTATGCCGAATTATAGCACCACCAATCAATTATTAATTGTTCGGTACTGATTCCGCGGGCAGTTTGTACAATTGCTGTATGGGGAAATTCCTATGATGAGGTTATCCAGTTTACAAAGGTGGTGAACTGGGTCATCTTTACTACAGATTGCAGCGAGCTGAATCATTTATCTGTGAGAGAGTGCTGCAATTCTGATCAAGAGGGAATAGATCTGAAACTTTTGACAGCACTTGAATAAATTCTTGGATTTTGAGTACTGAAATTACTTTAGTTTTTCCTGATCCACCAATTGCCCCAGTGAGGAACAAGAATTCCATTTAGGCATTATTCAATACTGGATGCATGAAGAGCAAAAGCGGTAGTGATATTTATTACATGTTAATAGTCAAAGATCTGGAGTATTTCAGATTACCATGAGAAGCCACACGCACAGAAGACACAGGAAAAGATGTTTGTTCTTTACTGTTGTTGTATACGTGGCGGCCGTGCGCCTTGAGGCACCATACAGGATGTGGGCCCCGGTGAGTACATGGATAGCGTTCAATCCAACTGGACCTAAGTTCTAGGGACTTGAAACCGAGGCGTCATGCATCAGGACCTCATGCCACCTCTTGAAATTTACAGCAAAGTAATATTAGTCCAACATGTAAAGTTTTTGGACTGGCAGCCTGCTGCCATTTCGTGCTGAAACCTTACTGACCTTGTGCCATTTGCATCATTGAGGCAATGAGCTCCGGGGGCTTGGACTATGAAAGTTCAAATCATGGCTTTCTGGATAGGAGAGCTGCTATGAGCTAAGCTTCTTTACGTGCCACCATGCAAATTTGATTAATATTTTTTTTAATTAAATTTTTTCCCTTCTTTTGAGACTGGGCTAGGACGTTCCTGCTCGTATTTGGGTTAAATCTTGCAACACTCCAGACTCCCTGGACTTCAATTGATATACGAAGGGAATGATAACTGAGCTGATCTTATCATGATGAGTTTGATATAGGCTGTTGCGATGATTTCAGTGTCCCAGATAGAATGGAAATTTAAAAAACGATATTGTCGGATATGTAGATCTCTCCCTCTTGGGAAAAAGGCAGTTTCAAAGTAAAAATATCGGAGGAAATAGAATGGATTGATTTTTTGTACGAGTATCGCTAAGCAAATGGTCATTGATGGCCAATGGTGGGCCAAATATTATTGTTGACCAGCTTCATGCTACAGTTTTCTCAGCTCATATAATCTAATAAATGGGTACATTTGCATGCTAATTATGAGCTAGATGAAGAGAAATTCTTTGTGGACCCTCGTGAGGAGCATATGCACTAGTGCGTTTAATGCTTTCCAATATCGGACCATGGTCCAGAGAATTACTAATCGAGGGAATAATTTTGGTCAAGTACTATGAGGGTCCTTATAGGCACATATTTAGGTGTATATTATTTATACACTTGAAAGATTTTGGATATTTATACAATTCCGAAGAACTCAAATAACATCTTCAAACTAGTATTTTTGGATGAGATTTTGGATTGTTGTAAACAAATGTGGACATCAACATTTAAAAGTTAGAAAGCCCCAACCTAATTAGTAAATTAGTGTTTAGTAAGATTTGTATTAAGGGCTCAAGTAACTTACTTGCACCGTACCAAACTAGGCTGAAACTGATATATCCCTAATGTGGGCCTTGGCCTAATGTTGTAAGTAACCAAATGCAGAAAAATATTGGTTAGGTAAGTGGGCAAACAGGTCCGTGTTGGTTTAATTGATTGGGTTGGGTATGAATTGACTTGTAGTCTAGTAATGTGATCAATTCCGTTCTGATTTGTGCAGCTATTTATTTCATCAACCTTTGAATTTGAAATCTAATGGCCTAAAATTATGTTAAGCAACAAACAATATAGAATATATACAATACATTAAAGTTGAGATCAGAGCCTCCTCAATACGACAAATGTCAGCTATCCACGAGAGACAGATGGTGTGCATCCAGCATGTAAGAAAGAGGACTGATGGCGTGTATCCAACATGTAGGAAAAAAGTGATGCTTCATCTGAAAAAGAAGATAGCCATCTGGATTGGACGGATCGGAGATGCTCCTAGCGGCTGAGCAAATCGGCTCTGCTCTGGCTCTCCTCTCCCATACTATTCCCTGTCACAAGAGAGGTGCATGCAGAAAAAAAAAAGAGAAGAATGGGATGGAGCTCTGTGTGCAGTGGCTCTCCTTTACCATGCCATTCCTTGTCACCAAAGAGGTGCACACAAGAAAAAAAATAAGCGAGGAATGGGGCGGATGAAAAAAAATTCCAGAGAGAAGATTTTTAAGAAAAAAATAGAAAATATTGATGGCAAAGCATGAATTATCTTATCAGTTTCTTTCCGTGCTTTAACCTATATATACTGAATAGAAAAAGTGAGGTGGGGAGTATTTTTTTTAGTAGGTCTGTTTCTGATTGCTGCTTTTTTTATTTTTCATCAGACTTATTGAGGAAAGATCAAAAAGGATGGCAGCAGGCAAGAAAAATCGAGTAAAGGGAGCTAGAGAAATTGAGTTTAAAGACTTTTGTTTATTTTTTGAGTTTGCTTTTATCAAATATTTGTAATTTTCATTTCCTTATTAGTTAAATTTTTCTTTCACCATAATATCAGAAACAACATTCTATTTCTTATTAGGAATGCAGGGGGTTGCTACCTACATTTTGGCAGCCTTCCACTCCTTTATTTACAAATATCATGTGAGGAAAGAGAGGGACAAAGGGTTGCTATCATGCTATGGTAGCCTTCCTCAATGTCCACATTAAAAAAAAAAATGCCATGGTTGCTGTTAAGATTCGACAACTTTCCAGTGAACAGAAAGAGAAAGGAGCAGAGGTTTGCTGTGAAGCCTTATTTTTGATGAACAAAAGAAAAACATATATGAGTTTTGATGGATCGGGTTAGGGTTCGGTGAACAAGAAAAAGTAGATGGATTAAGAGGGGGAAAAGAAGATACGGTTTAATGGGTTTAGGGATGGATCGCTACTGGATCCATACAAATCAGCTAATAGGCACGTTAAATGGGTCATAGGCCATTCGCTAATAGGTTAACGGATTCAATTATGGTTACGGTTATGATATAGAATCCAATTAGGGTTAGCTATCCGATTAGGGTTAGGGTTAGGCTAAGGGGCTGATTCAGGTTGGGACTAGGTTTAAGTTAGGTTCTGCTGGGGGTTAGGGTTAGGGTTAGGGGTTGAGGCTCGGGTTAGCATTAGGGTTAGGGTTAGGGTTAGGGTAGGGATGCAAAGAAGGTTGGATTGGAGAAGAGAATCCCAAAAAAAATGGAAATATACGATCGAAAAGAGGAAATGAAGAATATGGTTTGAATCAGAACAAAAAGAAAAAAATAAAAAATAATAATAATAAGTGCGAGATTACGGTCAGGGTAGGGTTGTAGAGAAAATTGGATCGGAGAAGAGAACAGAAAAAAACAAAAATGGACGGTGGAGAAGACAAAGAGAGGAATAGGATTTGGGTTTGGAATGAAAAGAAAAAAATAGAAAAAAAATAATAAGCAATAGAATTCGAAGATGGTTAGAAATAATAGATCTTAGAAATGAGGTTTACCTTGGTTCGTTCGGAGATGAGAATGCTGGCATGGGTCAGAGAAAGGTGCAAAGCATCTTCGCCACTCGCCTTAGGGTCTTTGGGGACATCGTCTCAACTGCTCATCTTCGAAGATGAAAGGCAAAAAGGAATAAAATCTAAAATCGACGTCGGAATCAAAAAAATACAAGACCGCCTGTGTCGCTCTCTCTTTCATCCTCTCGATCATGAAATGGCCACTGATAGAGAAAATCCGATGAAGAAAGGCGACAGCGGTGGTCAGGTGAAAGCAGAGGAGTAGAAGAGGATTTGGAAGTAGCGACAATGGTGGGTAGGTGAGGAAGGATTAGGATTAAAAGAAAAATAAATAGATGCATAATAATTCTATGAGTTTATGGTGCATAGAAAGAAAAAAAATTAAATATATGAGGGCATCCTCATAAAAATTGTATAGAAAAGCTATTTTTAAATTAATAGAGTGCATAAAAATTTTATGAGGGTGGCAACACAAAATTTTTTTTAGATATGTCATGCAGATGGTCCTATAATTTTTCTATAAATGAACTAACTATATTTCTGAATTTTTTTTTCTTTAAATTTTTTTATTCAATTTTTAAAAAATAATGTATACAATTTGATTTCTTGCATTTCTATAACTGAATCGGCATAGTTCTTTTTTTCTATTTAAACGAATTTCTCCATTTTTATATTTTTGTTGTTTAATTTCTCGCATGGGGCATAAAAATTTTATTTCTTTCATTTAAAATTTTTTTCTAATGAACATCAATTTGTAATTAAAATTGTGGATCAATCATTTCTTAACCCTCTCTTTTATGAAGATTCTTTTATGAAAAGATATTTCTTAAATTAACTAATCATGGTGCTTATGGAGTAAAGAAACTATAACTCTTCTATTTATTATTTAATCTTCAATTCTTCCAACTATGTATTTGGATTAGGGAACATCAATTAAAAAGATATTTTTCAATTCTTTGATAAATATTTATAATTTATGAATATTTTTATAATTCAAGCACACAATCATTATTTTATGTAATATTTTTTAACAAATATTTTGAAGGTATCAAAAATTGAGAATTTTTTTACTCTGCCTTCCATTTATTAAGCCTTGTAGCATAGTGCGGATTCCATGCTAGTGTTTCATAAACCCTTAACTTTTCATGAACCATGTACCCATTAACGTATGAACTAGCTTTTGAATAAATGAGGTGGGGAGGAGTAAGGGTATCAATTAGCCGGGCCAGGCCAGTCCAAAGTGGTTTGAAGTCCCATATAAGGAAATAGACCTTGTCCTAAAGTTGTATTTGGTGCATTGCCAGATAATCTTGGAAGGTAATCTAGATTGCCTTCAAGATAGATTGTCACTATTAAATTATCAATAATATTGATTACAGTATTTGGTACATATAAGTAATGTTATAATAAAATTATTAAAAATCTTGATTGACATATTTGGTATGACAATCAGATTATCGATAATATAAAATCAAAATTTTAAAATACCTCTTTAACTTATAATAATAATAATAATATTATTATTATTATATATAATAATATTTATATAATTATTATATTATGATATTATAATAAACTATTATAATATAATATATTATTTTAATCATATAATAATATATTATATTATATTATATATTATCTTATTAATAAAAGATATTATTATAATATATTATAATGTTAATATATTACAATATATAATAATATAATAATATAATAATATATTTTTATACAAAATAATATTTATATAATATATATTACAATAATTTATATAATATATAATATTACATGATAATATAATAAATTAATATAATATAATATACTATGTTATTATATATAATAAGATTATATTATATACTATATTATATTAATATAATATAACATATATTATTATAATATATTATAATAATAATATAATAATATATAGTAATATTATAATATAATATAATTTATTGTTATATATAATAAGATTTGTATAATATATATTAAATATATTATCATATACTATATTATTGTAATATAATATAGTAACTATAAAAGTATAATAATAATATAATAATAGCATATTATATTATAATATATTATTTCATATTATTATATATATTAAGGGGAGGGTGAGAGCCATTGAGGGAGGGGGGTGGAGGGATGGATTTTATGTGATTTTTTTTTAGAGATAATTTTGTCTAAAATTTTTTTTGCAACATTGCCAAATAAGTGATAAACTGAATTGTCATATCTCCTCAAAGCAATCTAGATTACCTCTTGAGAGGTAATCTGGATTGTCAAAGCAATCTGAATAAATTGTCAGCTACCAAATGCAACTTAAATTTTAAGCAAGCCCTCTACGTGAGAAGCCTGAAACTATGGAAGCTCTTTTATTATTTTCAAATCTTTGTTGCTGTTATTTTTTGTTCTGATTTTTCTTTTTTGGTAGAAGGGGCGCCCTAAGCAATGAGCATGTAATGCAAGGTACCCCTCTGCCATGTACTCCGACTTCTCTAAATCTTAATGAATGGGCCTCAAATTAAGCCAGCATAGAATTAAAATACTTATATTGGGATAAGGCTGAAGGCTAAAAGCCTATGCTTAAACTCGAGCTCTCAACTTGGACTCATGCTCGATTTATTCCATTGGCATCCCTCACACCTATGAAGGAGCCACTAACTTAATAAGCCCGAGATGATAGGAATCTTACCCCTTCAGACTATACTTCCAAGTATTATGGCAACAATGGACAATACTAAAGACGTTTAATTAGAAGGAGACTTTCTTACTACCATTTTTTGAATCTCTAATTTATAAATTTCAAACTCTTTTCACTATGAATAAAATTGGAGTGCTTTAAAATCTATATAATAGATAATTCAATAAAAAATAAAAATGTCAATTTTTTTTTGTGCAAAAAATACAATCCAGATCCACAGATTCATAGAGTATAATCAGGACCATTGAGGGGAGGGATCTCGTCAGAGGTTCCAAAATTGTTGGTTTTTGTGGTTGGTAATCCTCTTTTTGTTTTTGGTTTTCCCTCCTTGCAAGGGAAAAATAACACTCAAACGAGCATCTAATGCCTTTTTTTTTTTTTTTTTTTTTTTTTTTTTTTTTTTTTTTTTTTTTTTTTTTTTTTTTTTGTGCAAGGAAAAAGAACACTTAAACAAGCAATCTAATGCCCTTATATTTTTTTATATTTTTGTATTTTTTTTTCACATAAAAAGGAAACACTTCCCTCCCATTCGTCCCCACTTCCCCCATCCCCCCCCCTCCCCCCCCCCCCCCCTCCCATTCCCATCTTCCAAAACCCTAGCCCCAGCTTCCATCGAAATCCCGACCTCAATCCAATGCTTACCCTGTTCTGCGAATTTTCGCAGTAGATAGAACACGAATCCACCCCCTGCGCTTCGGAGTAGAAGCGATGTCAGTCGCCACTGCCGCTATCTCGGCTCAAAATTCATCAACAGTTCCTCATCCGGACCGGCTTTACCCCCTGCCCATTCGGAGGAATCCCGTAAAAATCCTTCCTTTCTCCAATTTTTCCCCTTCTCCAGCTCTTTTGTCGCAGGCGAGGTGGTTTGTGTTCACCCAGAGGAGAGCCGTCCCCTGCTGGAAGGCGTCTCGGTGGCAAACTGGTGTCTGGTTATCAGGTCATAGGAAAGCCCTAACTTAATTTTTCTTCATAAAGAAGCAGCAGAGAAAAAGGCTCAAAAATTTATCTTTTTAGGTGAGAGCGTTGATGAGAGTCCACAGAGAGATGTGCCGGGCCAGTTGAGCTTGAATAAACTCCTTTCAGTTGCTGAAGTGCTCTGCATTGTCCCGCCTGCCATCTATTCGATCGGTTGTCTCGTTGGTTCGGTGCTCCCAGGAGTGGCCAAACCATTTCAGGTGTCATTGGGGAACAGGTTTTTTGTCTGTCAGTATTTTCTCTTGGTTAGTGCCTTGGTGATTGGAAGTTTGATACGCTGGAGACAGTGGCAGAGGCTGTATAGGGTGAATGAGAATGGGGTGAATGCTGATTTGGTGCGAAGAGTCGAGAAGGTGGAGCAGGACCTACAGAGCTCAGTGACGATGGTTCGGGTGCTCTCAAGGCAGCTTGAGAAGCTTGGGATTAGGTTAAGAGTCACAAGGAAGGCCTTGAAGGAGCCAATTAATGAAGTAATTTTTTTTCTGTCCACTAAATTGTATGTGGATATATTTGGTCTTCAAATGCAGGTGTTTCATTGCTCTTGCTTTTTGTGGGATAAATCTGTCACACTTTTCAGTGCCAAACATCCTACCACTTCTTCCTTCTGTTCTAAATAGAACTCCTCACCTGACAGTTGTCGGGCTAATGAATTCTTTATACTCTTATCTTAGCTCTGCTGATTACATAGATGCTTATCCTGCAAAGAAATTCTTCCTAATTCTAGTTTAGCATTTAGCCTTATCCTTTTCTCATCATCTAACAAGATATCATCTAGAAACTGCATATACCATGGTACCTACTGTGGGTCAGCGGTGAGTTCAATTGTGATGGGTGAAGACATGCAGGCCAAAGCTGACTGTTGGTGTAGGCCTGTAGTGATTGGAAAGTCTCTTTTCACCACTATCACTTATAATTCCTCATAACTCCTTTATGCATGTTCCAGTTATTTAAACCAGTGTTTTCTGTCTTGATAAACCCTGTATTGGTAGCTTATCAGCACAGACAGTTTGGTATGATAGACCATTGTATCAACCCATGATACATGACTGGAGGTGAGACAGTAAATGTACAGTCTTTCCTGGTCTTTAAAATTAATAGATCTCAATACAGGTAATAAAACATTATTGACGTTCCTAATTGGAAATTTGGAATCCTGTAAAATGATAAGGATGACGTTCTCAATGGTGATATAGTATTTGAATTAAAATGGATTGCAACATTGATTTGAGATTATGGCATCCTGTGCTTTACAGTATCAATGTTTTCACTTCCTGTTTCTTTTCGTTTGAAAGAATTATCTCTGCTAGCTAATGGTGCCAAATCATAATTCTGTAGGTGTCTGAAAATGTATATTGTCCTTGCAGCTCCTTGCATACAAGCCGATTGTATCTTTAACGCTTTGTTATACATTATGCTTGTGATCCTTTGATCACTTTTTTTGTTTTCACCTAATTAGAACATCAACATATGTGAATGACCACTGAATGCACTAACTCTTGGTTTCCCTATATCAATCTTCTCAGGAATTAAATTATACATGTTTTCTAATCTACATTTGCATTCTTCTTTTTTGCATTCTTCTTTTCGTACTAATTAGTTGGACATCTGTGCCTAGGGAAGAAGATTAGAAGTTGTTGTCTCCTCATTCTAGCAGACTTCCATTGTATGATTTTGTCTTTGTTTTACTAGCAAATGTGTGGCTTTATGGAGGTCATGGGTTCCGTAGGGCATTGTGTATATCTATATATTTTGATGGGAACATATGTGGCATAAAAGTGTTATGCCTATTGAATTGCATACCTTGATAGCATTTGTCCTTATAATAGTTACATGGTATGGCAACATGCATTTTATTACTTTAGGCTGTAATGGTGCTGCTTTAGGAGAAAAATCTCAGAACTGGATTACTACTATAATTAGATAAGATCTTCATTCAGGTTTAGAGGACTATTATGCAGTTATGGTCCTGGCAATGGCCCTGGGAGGGGTGGACTGGGATAGAGCTAAGCTTTGGCATTTTTTGCACAAAGTGGCTGCCCCACGACTTGAACCCAGGCCATTGGCCTTTGTCAGCCCTAGCCTTTTACCATTGCACCAAGCAATGGTCCTAAATTATTCAAGTTTAATTTCTTCAAATTTTATTTACTGTCTATATTTAAGAGGGCAAAAATAAGTAATTGTAGTTACAAATTATTGATTTAAAATTGATCATGGTGGTTGTTGTGGTAGCAGTACCTAGGGGGATCAGCAATGTAAAGGTGGAAGCATATGAAAGTTAATAAAGTGGGAGTGAGCTTTTGTAGAGGATACAACACCTAGCTTAGTGGCGTTTTGCATCCTAAAATGTCCAAAATCTGATATGTAGATGCTTTTGCCAACCAATAACAAAAAAGAAAATGATGAAATCATGGACTGTCAGATACTTGTTTTGCTTTTGCCTCGTGCACAAAGGACCCATTATACCCGAGTTTCATCACCATTTTCATGTAGGTCTTCTCCCATTTAATATGGAATGTGTTATGGAGCAAAACTCCACGTCAAGAAGGCTTTGTGGAATGGTGAAGCAAAATTTCTATTGGCGGTTAACTTGGCATTTGCTCTCTAGAAATTGATGCTGAGTTTCTAGCGAAGGCAACTTTAGGCAAAAGAGTGGCCTTCCATGAAATCTATACTTTAATGATCGTAGTTTAAGCTTATGCAACCAAGGGGCAAAGCAGCAAACCTTCAACATTACACTGCACTTGGAAAGAATCTGGATGCAAGGGGAGGATAATAAATTTTGATTTTGGGAACTACAATCATCTCTAAGGCACAGATAAAACCTGAACTTCAATACCTCTATGTTCTTCATTAACTCTACCATGCTATGTTCTGCAAATTCTAATATCATTTGGCATCATTATTTTTTTATCACAAAATTTTTTTCAGAAGCATAAACAAAGTAGCAAGTGGTCATTGAAGGAATGCTGTGGATCCTGCATTCTTGCTGTAAACATTAGACTTCTATGATATTAAATGTGAGAAGTCTTTTTTATTCTCACAGTTGAAGTATAATTGATGCATGCAGACTGCTGCTTTGGCACAGAAGAACTCTGAGGCTACCCGAGCACTTGCATTGCAAGAAGACATTCTTGAAAGGGAGCTTGGTGAAATCCAGAAGGTCTTGTTGGCAATGCAGGTAAGTCTTCCCTGAGCACATACCTTTCTTACAGGTACCTTTATCCCCCAAGTATTTTATGCATTCTTGAGTAATATAATTGTATCCTGCCAACTTACATCCCTCCTGTATCTTTATGTATTTTAAATGTCATGACATTTATCATTCAATTATTCTTATATTTTGGTGGTTTTATGGAAGATTTTCGGATATTGCTCCTTTATTTGGAAAAATTATCAAATAATTCTATGAGAAGGAACCTAGTGTTGGTGGGTCTATATTAAATTTTCAACTGAGTGAGTAATGTTCTTCCCAAGGTCCGGACACCAGTACTGGGAACTGTACTGGTATGTTCCCAGTTCAGTATCATACGATTGGCACAATATAGTATACATCCTATATTGAGATAGGTTCCCAATAAATTTTTCTTGCTCTCAACTATGGTGTTGCTTGAACCCAGGCAGTACAGGTTGGTGCTAGGTGGTTCTGCTCGGATTACACTGGTTTGGCTCATGTACTAGACCGAACATCAGTATTTGTACCAATGCTTTACTGGCATGGTACAGTATGGTCAGTATAAGGCAGTACAAGTTGGTAAGGAAGACCTTGGTTTTTCCATTTGTAAAATCTTCCTACTTATGATATCCTGTTAACAATGGTTGCCTGCTTTTAGTATCATCTAGGAAATCATTGGTAGTGCTACCACATGATTACAATGGCATAGTTCAGTTTCTATGTGATTCTATGCCTTCTGTTTTCAGGAATAACTCAACTAAACCTATAAGAAGGGCAATATTATCAATATAAATGATACTAAATGAAGGCTGTATTTGCTGGACTGGCGTATCCTTGTTAAATAATGGATTTATGGAGCTTCATGAATGTACATGCAATGAATGTATGAAGCTCATGTTTGAGTTTGAAGGCCAGGAAGATAGCATGTCATTTGTGGGAACATTTGAAAATGTTTGCAATGAAGAAGCAGCTTTGATAAGACAGAATGGGGAAGAAGGGTTCTTTATGCTGTCCCTAAATAATTTAAACTAGTCTTGATGGTTGGGGTTATAGTTAGCAAAAAGTCTTTGTGATTAATGGCAGATTACCTAAATAATTATCACATAATAAATCAGTTTTCAAGAGTCTGATTCTTTATCTGTAGTATTTTAATCCATCTGGAATATATCACTAGAAAAATCTTGGACCATATCTGCTCTACTAGATCTGACTTGTGCTACTTGTCACTATCTTTTATGTGGGTAAAGATTATTATATACATCCAATGACACATTATTTTTGCAAATATCCAGTAAAATGATCTTTTGTGGGTCTTATTGCTATCTTCAAATATGCAGCCTATGAACTTGTCTCTGCAGCTTAATTCAATTTTTTTTTTTTTTATTTGAACCTGTAGTATGTAAATTTACTATAATATTTAAGCTAGCTGGGATCAAAATCCACTCTAGAATATTAACTTGGAACTTCAGCTTGAATACCTTTCATCTTCTCTGCTTTGAGTTAACTTTTCTGCATGCTGATGACTGCTATATTTTTACATTCTTTCCCTTGACATTTTTCCACGTTGAGCAATTTCTGTAGGAACAACAACAAAAGCAGCTTGAGTTGATCCTTGCAATTGGGAAAACCGGGAGACTATTAGATAGTAAGCGGGGCTCTGTATCGGAGCAAGACGGCATCGGAACAAGAAATTCGGTTCCAGAGAAGGAAGAAGCAAAAGAGCTGGAATTTCAGGCATGCAGTTATGGAGGAAACAATGACAAAGCCTAGTTTAACTACTCAGCTTGTACCTTTTCCTCTCCAAAGACCTCAAGAAGCCATTTCTGTTTGATGTAACATTGAAAGCAGTGCATCGGTGTTGTTATAAAGAAATAAGGATGTAAACACGGTTCCAATTTGATCTAAATTGCAAGAATCATGACTGAAGATAGTATTTTGAGGGGAAAAAAAATGATGCTAAGAACATTGGAAGGCTCCAAGCTGGAATAAGCTATTCAAACAATATGCAATATTCACTCTTAACTTTTGCTACCTCTGAGCTGGAATGAGCATCCATGGAACGAGGTATCCAGATTACGATGTGGATGCATATGGCGAGCATAGTTACTAGTCTCAAGACTATCTGACCAATTTATTTTTGGTAAATCTCTCTTGGCAAGAGAACGAGGTGACTTTTCGGAGGATAAGATTGAGTTTTTGTTCTAAAATGGAATATTCTTGGCTTTGATTTTAACCAGCTCCATTCCCAAATCATCTAATACGGTGAGCTGCCATTATTCCTCATGATAAAAGCTTTTGGATCAGCTATTGCATGTTGTAAAACTGATACTCCAGTAATTTTTGGACAATCTATTGGCAGTCTTTTTGCATAATTCAGTTGTGGTGTTTTCTCAGAAAACATGGTTGTGTTTAAAAATACTTCCATCCCTTATTGATAATTTTTTTCAATTTTTTTTCAAGTTTGGGCAATTACTCAACAGGCCATGATCTAATCCTGTTCCCAGTATGAAGCTATGGAAGGCATGTATCTTTTTGTTTAGGAGAAATTTTTTGTGCACCACAGATAGTGTAAAAAATTTGATATGGAGTGTATCATTTTATGTGATTGATTGATGTAACCATCGTTTTGTAGTTTTATTTTTTTATTTAAAAATTTTATATGATAAAAATATTTTTATTTTTTAAAAAAAATTATTATATTTTGTGGCATATTATGATTTTTTATACGTAGGATATCAAGTTTAGAAAATTATGATATTTTATGATATATTATGACATTTTGTATCAAATTATAATATGGTTCAAGATATCATAATATAGAAAGAGTATTTTTGTTTAATTATTTTTGAACATATATTTAATGTCTGTAATTTTATTTTTCGTTTGAAAATTTTAGATGATAAAATTATTTTTATTTTTTAAGATATTATGATATCATATATTAAAATTATAATTTTATACACGTAGGATATCTGGATATATCATAATTTTTTTTAAAATAAAAATATTTTTATCATTCAAAATTTTTAAATAAAAAAATAAAATTATATTAAATATATATTAAAAAATAATAACATCAATTACATAAAATACTACGTTCCACGTTAGGTTTTCTATGCGGCCCGCGATGCAAAAAAAATTTCCCTTTGTTTAGACCATCACTACTATCTCCTGATAGAATTGTCTAGACTCCCCCCCCAGTATACATCGCTTTGCCAAAAACACAAAAACTAATCCTTTATTGTAAATCTGATAATGAAGTGAATTTTTTTTTTTTTTTGCAAATCCGCTGTTCGCCAGTCAATATGCCATGAAGCTTATATAAAAGGAAAAGAACAGAAGACTCTAGCATCGTGGCCTTCTTCGATCTCTCTCCGTCGGACGCCAATGGAAGCTCTGCGGAAGCTTGAGAGGGTTCAGAGGATGCTGTCGTTCATGGAGGCTCGAGGGCTCTCCTTCAACGATCAGTTCTCCGACCGCTTCCTCGCTCATTTCCTTCTCTTCCTGGTACTCCAAATCTCTCCTGTCATTCCTTTCTTTTTTTTTGTTTCCCTGCCCCACTTGTGCTTTTTTACTCCAACCATCGGTTGGGAACGCAAAACCCAGAAACCGAAACCTCGACTTGAATCGATACCGTGATCGTTGAAGTGCGAAATGATTAGGGCTTGATTTGGTTTATGCGATCATTTGCGAGGAATGATTGGAGAGGTTGAAATACCGAGTTCGTAGCATTAGATATGTGTTTTTCTAAACCTAATTCGTCAATTATGTCCGGTCATTCCAGTTTTCGTGGAGAAAATATAAGAAAAAGAAGAAACTTTTGAACAGTTAATCGCAAATCAAAATGTAGAAGGTTGAATCATGGTAAATTAATATATGTTTCTTCATGGATTTTCTTTTCTATACGAGCACTACTGAATAAGTTCGACCATTAACTGACCATTAACAGAAAATAATGTAGGAAGGGCAAGGTAAAGGATATGAATGTTTTGCTTGGGCTGTATTACCATATCAAACTCTGGCAGGCAAGTCTTGATGCAGTTTTCTTGCAATGTGCACATTTCTCGAGTTAAAACTAAAAGTGACCTCTTCCTGATTTGCACTTATTTTTCTATGATGTTTTGCTAAGCTTGAAGTCTTTGGTTTATAATCTGTCATAAGAAGTGTTTGTGTTTGACTCTATACCCAATCGAATTTTGTAAAATGAAATGATAGATCCATTTCTTCACTTAGTAATGGAAACAATGTAAGCCTACCATGTATTGGTCTTACGGAAGATGCAAATGAGGCACAAGCCGTGCTTCTTGTGTATGCCTCTTTATGTTATTGTGTGCCTGACTTAGATGGGCTCAGCCATAAGCCTCAGGGTGTTTCATAAGAGCTTGGTCTCAAGGAATGGCATTAGTTAAGCCAGCCATTAACCATACGAGAAAAAACTTTGGTAAAAAATTGTTAAGCAGTGGTTAAATTCAGGATGTTGCAAGAGTGTGCTTAATCTTGTGAGGACAGTGTGATTAAGTTAAATATCTTATACTTTGAGGCAGTTCAGTGATTCTTACAAAATTCTATGTCAGGCTTCAGCATACTGATTTAGGTCCGAGTTTTCTTGTTAAATGAATTTAAAAACTTAACCTCCTTTCTGAAACACAAATCAGAGAGATTTAGTTGATGCATGGATGTTAATACGTTGGACTTGGACCAAGGCTCTCGCAAGTCAGATTCAAAGAGCTGGGTTGCTCCAATTCTAGGCTATGATTTATGAGAGGCACCTCATATGCGAAGGTAAAAATGGCATGAGTGGTGTGCTGGGGGGAATACAAGCATAGCATTCGAATTAGAATTGGAGTCTCCAACTGCTTGATATAATGCACATAAAGGGTGATTTGCTGCATTAGCAACATCCCAACAATTGAGCGATTGAGGGATTAAACCTCTCCAACATTTTATACTTCTTGTTTCCTTCATTTCATTCTCTAACTTGGATAAAGGCCTTCATGTTATAACTTTTCCTCCATGTACCGTAGCCAATCTTCAAGCACCCATAAGGCTGCAGATGCATTTCCAGAAATGACTCGGGCTTAGGCCTGGACCTTGGAAAAACCACTATGGGTGGGCTTGCACCTAGAACATATTATTTGATTTGGGCTCGGGTTGGACATAAACTCACCCTATGTAAGTAACTGACTTGGAGCAGTCTGACTGAAGCCTGTAAAGTTAGTTGCTCTAAATCCATCTTCCTTTTCTTACTTCCTTGCATTCTTGTGACTCATCAAGTGCGTTTTAGTCTATGGATTGCACCCTTAATGAATCATTTTGGCCTTTAAAAACTTCTAACTAGTGAATAATGGAAATTTAAAGAAGTTATTTACTTAAAATTTACTTACCAATTATCGTTCTACATAGAGACAATCGGCACTAGGATTATCTTTCTTTTTTTTTCTCGATTTTCACTAATTTCACATTAATTGTACTATCAGTTCTGGAATTACCTTAATAAAAAGCATTGCGTCCTTAATAGAAGGCATGGCAACACAGGGAAGATCAAGCTAATGATATGTTAAGAGTTAAACTGTGCCTCATGTTCTTCGGCATGTTTTTGGGATGAAAATATTGTTAAAAATCTTCCCTCAAGAAGGATACTTTTTATTATTAAAAAGCAATTTCCAGGCAGACCTGGAAGTTATAGGATCACTTCATGCTTCTTGAAGAACTTGGCATGATATGTTTGCATTCTTGCTCTACAGTTGGTTTAAACTTTAAACTGAGACTTTAGCTTGCTTTTTTTTTTTTTTTTTTAATCCATCAATCATATGTAAATATATTTTGCCTAATTAGAAGTTGATTCCACAAAGGTGCAACCATGTGGTATGGTTAGCTTGGAGAAGAGGTGCGATCTGATATCTGAGCTTCTTCAGAAGGTAAATCAGTTTGCAGGTTGACTTTCTTGTTTTGTTACTATATCTATTAATGAGATTTATTCAGCTGATAAGTATGATGCCTTTGTTTAGCAGATCTCAGCTAAAATGCTGGAAGAAGCACTGTTCTTTGTCACTGGGGAAGGTAATTATATGTTAGAGAACAAACTCAACCATGAGGTGCACCTAAACCTGGTTGTTTTGTTCTATTATCACTGCTGCTACCAAGTGTTGATGGTTCATATGAGTAAGATAAAGTTGCCTGCCCTTGAAATCAAGGTTTTAAATCCTGTGGGATGGGGCTGTCTCGGTTTTCCAATGGAACGGACGTGCCGCCGTCCCGCCTCGTCTGACTTACATTCTTTGTCAATGACTAAAGAAGTCTTGATTCCCCAACTCTTGCTACTAATGTTCGGTTGACTAATAGAAAGGATGTGAGTCTTTACAAATGGTGATGATTTTCTACAAAGGAAGAACATGATTATTGACATTACGTTATCTAGACTTTGTGGGGTTGTTCACTCTAATGGTGTGCAGATGACCAATAATAGAAGACATGATCATTGACATTACATTATCTTAGACTTTGTGGGCTTGCTTTTAAAATGACAGTGGCTGACTGACATTCTTTGTCAATGACTAACGAAGTCTTGATTCTTCAACTCTTGCTGCTAATGTTCAATTGACTAATAGAAAGGATGTGAGTTTTTGCAAATGGTGATGATTAAATACAAAGGAAGAACATGATCATTGTTACATTATCTGGACTTTGTGGGGTTGTTCGCTCTAATAGCATGCAGATGACCAATAAAAGAAGACAGGTGCATTTTGGAAGGTTGTTGGTCAGTTGTTTCTTCTATTTGAGTTGTTTATTTCACTACTGCAACGTAGGTACATCCGATGGTTTATTTTACAGTGGCAGCTGCCTTGTTTTCTACTTGGAATTCACCTATTCTCTCATTCTGGATATATTGACAGATACAATGTCAAAATTTTTAAGAGTTTGGTGTCACTTCTTTGTTTTTGCTTGTTGCTTCCTACTGGTTTTAGTAGAAGATAGCAAACAAAATAGTGAATTATAACTGTATGAATTTAAAACTTCATTATTTATTATTTTACTTATGACTTTCTAAGATTTCCATTTGTTGGTGTTTCAGAGTGAACATTTTTTTTTGTTGGTTACAATTTAAAATTATAGTTCACATCATCTATTGAAGTGGTACTTGTTTCATTCCATAAGTTTCTCAAAGGAAGTCTGGTTGAAATGCAGATAGCCAGCAGATTTATGTTGAGCTTCCATCCCAGTCTTACCTTGAAAATGAAATAAAATTTCATCAATCAGAAGCTGAAGATATACCTATGATTGGACTTGATGCAATGCAACGAGCAAATTCTACCCTTGAAGATTTTGTAAGTAATTCATTATCCTTGAATTTGCATGCTCAAATACATTTGAAAATAATAACGGTAATCTTTCTATGCAACCTCTTTGGTTTGCTTGTGCAGATATTTTCAAGATTTCGTTTAGTTTCCAGATAAATATTGAATTCACACAAGCTTGACTTGGGAAAACTATCTCATTTATCTTAAGGATTTTATTTGCATATTCTCAGATATTATGAAGATTTTTGGTTGTTGAAAAATGCATATCAGAATTCCTTAGTCTTGACTGACACAATTTTCTCATTCCCCACAAAGTTTAGTTCCTTTTAACTTGATGCTTTTCTTTCTCATGTTGTTGGTGCCACCTGTGGTTGGCACTGCAGTAGCTAAACAAACAATGAAAACTCTTGTCTGCAACAACTGAATATAGGGAATGATTCATAGGTTAGATTGTGGTTGGAATATCTTATGTGATGATGAATAGTTCTTTAGCACAGGTAAGGAAAAGAAACAAATTAGTCTAGCATCTTCATGACTGTGTACGTGTTGCCTACAGAAAATCAAAACAAATGTAACTCTACTCTGGATGTTTCATAACATACTCTTGTCGTTTTTCCCTCAGATCGCTCTTATGCATAAATGTGTTCTAAAGCTCCATCAAATAGCTTGATTTTTCTTTTTGTCCCTTGTTATTGGTCATTGTTGATATGATGTTTGGTCTTTGTGGGAGCTAACATAAGAAATTAGGAGATCCAACAAAGGGAAAGTAGTGGATCATAAATTAACATCATAGGTCTTATAACACTCATAGCATGAAATATCTGTTACCATTTTCTGGTTTAAAACCCTAATCTAAAACCTAAGCCATCTAATCTCATTTCAATGTTATAGTTACAGCTGCTGTTACTGGAATTATAACCGCACAGAGTAGAAACAAGGTAATGATTTTGGTGCTAGTTTGAGTATTGGTGCACTTGTTTCATGAAAACTTTTGGTAGTCTTAATAATATGTATGATGTTGGGCGTGGCAATGCACTATTAAATTGGTGCTACTTTGCCATTTATATGGTGCTGAATAAATAATAATATGACAGCATATTATGTTGCTACTCAACATGGCATGTGGGCCCAAAAGTAATCTGCACTCAGAGCCACATTCCTGGGCAGCAGGCCCTCCAATCAGAAATTTTCATTGCAATATTGAAGGATAGCAATGGATAGCATTCTTGATGGCATTGGTACAATATTGTTATAAATTCTGACAGATGTTAGTAAATTGTCGTTCTTATTTTGCTCAAAAGATACTGACCAAGTGGGAACCAAAAATGGTTAGTTGCATTCTGTTACTTCACATTTTAGTCTATTATGTTGAATGTATGTTGTAGAATTTTGAAATCTAATGACTTGCTCGGCCTGTTTACTGAAATTGTTTTCAACTTTCAATATCATTTCTATTTTCTCCCTTATGTGAAAACATTGATAATGTCCAATCTTTTTGATAGACAATCATTCTAACAAGTAATTCATTCGTTTATCTTTTGAATGTTTGTATCCTTTCAGTAATTTTTCATGTAGTTAAATTTGTTGGTGACGAGAACATGCTATTCGCTTTAAATTTTCTGTTACTGATCCTAGAAACATTTTATAATTATTTCAGTCTACTGGATGTTTGGTCAAATAACAGTGCAGGTCTTATTTCATGTTTCATGAGATGGATGTAAACAAACCACAATCTATTTTTAAGTTCCTCCCTGTTCTTTCTTTTACAGAGAGCTACATCTATCAGGTACATTTAGATAATTTTTTTCATGATTTTTTCCCTCTCTGTATCTAGGACAAATTCATGTGCTAACTGATGACCTTTATTTTTCTTGCAACAGCTAGACACACTAAATGAAAAGGATTTGCGTTTGTCATCGCAGGATTTAATTTCTTCAGAAAGCAGATATGATAATTTGGGTTGTATATTGAAGGGAGTAAGCTTAAACACATTCAATCTATTATATTTTTGGATGAGAAATTTATGGCAGATATCCCCTCTACCCATTGTAACTCTTGAATCGACATGTAACTGGTGTTCAATATCACCTGGTGCAGGTTTCTGATCAAAGTGTGTCCAATGATCTTAATGAAGCTTCCAGACCTGATCCATTCGATCCTCTTGTCCATCTTCTTCAATGCCAAGGGCTACTGACAGAGCGGTCTGACATCTTGCCTTCTCAGTATTCATTTAACGTTTGATTAGAGGGAAATATCATTCTAACTCTTGCTTTTGCCTTATTTTTATCTAGAATAAGAACTGAACTCAGATCAGGTGCTGAATATTGGGCTCTTGAGAGGAAGCTTTGTCACTTGTTGATGAGAAAAAGGAAGGTGCCTCTGATATTCCCCTTGATTTCTATGCTTGTTCCCACAGTTGGCTCTGTTCTGCTTAGTAGCTAGATACTCTTAACCAAGAAAACATTCCTACTTTGGAAACTCTTTGGTCTGGCTACTGGCTTGAAGACTCAGGCCAAAAATTTTTAGTCTTGGGCTTCAGTCGTGGAGTGGCAGTTGGGCTTGCGTCTAAAGTGTTTGGCCCAATAATAAATTTGGGCTTGGCCTAAGACTGTTTTCAGATTTTGAGCCTTGATATTAATACTTTTTGATGAATTGCTATTGTCGGATCAGTAAGCTATAACACCTATCTTTTGAGAGTTCAAATGAATCTATGAAAAACCTCTATGGGCCTGTTGAGCAGGTTATGTATGCTGAATATTTTGAACAATAATAAAGTGGTATCTTTGTCCAGATTTGGCCTCCTATCCCTTTCTCTGGTGTTCTTCTTTCTTCTCTCTATTTCCTTTCCCTTTCTTTTCTGATTTAACATTTACTTTTAATTGTTGAATACATGAAAATATTTTCTTGTAATTTAATTTGCAATCTGATTTAAAATATCTCATATTTAATTTGTCAAAATCAGCTCTTGTAATCCTTGAAATTGCATAAAAATTTTTACAGTTTCCTGAAATTTAAGTTTGGGTCAGTATCAAGCTTTTTCTAAAAGCTTCAAAGCCTCTAGATCTAACTTTCTCATGCTAGTCCCCTTACCCATCATCTAAATCTGTAGGCAGACCTAAAAGCTTCCTTATTTTCTTTAATCTGCAAAAATGCTCTCTTTTTTCCCCATGTTTTCTGAAAACTAGAAAACAAGTATTAAAAGTGAGCAAAACATTAAATTCCCTAACCTGTTGGGTCAACCGATGCATATGGAGTCCATCCCCATGTGATTTTACATCACCTAGTCTCCTCTCTGTGCACATGCGAGCAGCATTTGGCAGATTTTTGTTTTATCCAGTCATTCTATTCATATTCTTTCTCATGACAATAAATTAGCCACATTCTTCCCAATAAAAGTCCTACATCCATAGGCACCCTCACTTCTTGCTCTTGTTTGCTACATCTTTATCATCTTGATTTACAAATCTCTGATGTGCATAGTAGTTGTCATTTATAACCATTTGTTGCTTACATAAAGAACTCCCTAGCTCTCTTTTTTTTCTCTTTGGGTATTGATTGGTTTGATTATTGGTGGTATTAAGGTTTGGATGAGCCACAATTTAGGCTAGTGGATTTAGCAGGGGTTGGTGAGTTAAGGAGGGAGATGTGAAGGATAAGAATGGAGAAAGGGCCGGCATGGAGATTTTGACTACAGAATGGGTTAGGATTTAGTGGCTGCTATAATGACACAATTTTAGGATTTAGTGGCAGCTATAATGACACAATGTATTTAGAATGGGCCTCTGGTTAGACATCATTTCGATTCCAAGTATCGACTATTTTAGGGTAGTTCATTATAAATGAGATTCTGGAATGGCCGAATATCAAGAATCAAGATACTTGTAATATTATATATTTGAAGTGCACTTTGTTCTGGTATTGATTTTGTCATCTATGCCACTGTCTATATTCTCGTTTCCCATTCCAAGAATTATATCAGTGAAATGATACATAACCCTATACATTTGAAATTGGTTTTCCCGTTTGTGCTTGTATTCTTCTCTTGTAAAGATTCAGCCTGACATTTAACTTTGGTTCAGATATTAATTGAAGATGTGATGAGAGCAATTCATCTCAAATCTTTTGATTATCGAGTATTGAATCTCTTGTTGTATCAGTTACGAGGTCAAGAGGTAAATGCTTCTCAGTCAGCTCAAGTTTGTTGTGGTTACTGTATGTGACTAGATTTTATTCCATGAATCAAGGTCTTGTATTTTGGTGTTACATGATTAATTTCTATACCTACCTGAAGCTTAGCGCATCATGCACAACAATATTACTGGTATTTCAGAACCTAGCAGTGTGTTTCTTTTTTTTTTTCTTTTTCCAGTCAGTAATTGAAGACCTTTCACTCTGCAATCAAAATGTGAGGAGTCTTGAAGGAAATATTAAATCTTGTTGTTCTTAGATTAAAGTGACATAGGGAATGGAAGTAGGTTTGGAAGCATGGATTTTTAGTGATACTTGTTTCTGTGGTTAGGACATCCAGAAACTTTGCTTGAGCTGCCCGAGTTAAAGGTCTGTCACTGTTGGAAAGCGTAGTGTTCCAAGGGCCCCATGGGAAACTGATATTTAGGAGGATAAATGAGTGTAAAAATGTGATGGAACTGCCTATTTGGTGTGAGGCTGGCGGAAAGTTTAAGAACGGTGAAGCACATAATTTAAGGCACACATTTTCCTTATGAATGGCATATTTCCGTCAACAGGTAGTTGACAATAGTTGCAGAAAGAACATGTAACCCTCTAGTCTGGGGTGGATAATTCCACCAACATTCTGGTAGGATGGTTTAAAATCACTTATTTGTTCATTTCTTGTGCATAATTAGATATGGATAGTGTGCTTCCATTTTTCGTCATATGAGCATTCAGTCGATGAAAGAAATGGAACCATTTTTCATCATTATTGAGTGGATTGGTTCACCATCTCCCACGATCCATTGTTTTGCTAATGGAGAGCAGGCATGGATGATGTTAGGAAATTTTATAGGTTTGAAACAATGAAGTCTTGTTCATTCCTTTGAGCAATATTTTTTATGCAAAAAATAGCCACTGCACGTTGCTATTCTTAAAACTTAGAAGGCACATGCTGTTTTACTGCAGATGCATGCTAATTGTTTCAAGTTTGTTCTGGCCATGATCACAAATATTTTGTAGGATATTGACTGTTGCATGGTCTATTAGGTGCATCTCTTAGCCTATTAGCTTGTTCATAGAACAAGGCATGCCCATGGCTCCAATTTGTGGATAATTCTTATGGAGGCCATGGTCATGTGCAATTGATAGGAAACACTTACCCTCTTTGCAGCCTCACATTACCGCCCAAATATGCATGGAACATCATGACATGAAGAGCATCGTAATTTCTTAAACTATCATTATCTTTATTTGAGCCTCGTGTTGAATTTTATGTATATTTCAACTCAGTGAATCCGTAGGTGCCATGTTTGGGATTTGTTAGAAATATTCAATACTGATATTTGGATTTGACAAAAGTTATTGTGCTTGCCAAAAATTTGATGGTGCAATAAACCCACCTGC
Source organism: Elaeis guineensis (assembly GCF_000442705.2). Lineage (NCBI taxonomy): Eukaryota > Viridiplantae > Streptophyta > Magnoliopsida > Arecales > Arecaceae > Elaeis > Elaeis guineensis. The sequence continues at coordinate 66,857,428 of NC_026007.2, forward strand.
TTTATATTGATGAGGTCCATCAAGGTCACTCTGATAATCAGCATGTGATTGTCAACATATTGTTTTATATGGATTAATGTGAACTGGCGATTTATTTTGTATCTTTAAAAGTCATCAGAATATTTACTGCGATGTATGTCTATTGGAAAAATATGTTGACAAGGTATAAAATTTGTATGCTGGCACACATTACCCTATGAGATCCGTTGTTGCCTTGGACCAATTAATAGCTATATCTCTCAATATAGTAATGTCATGGTAATTAACCTAATGTGCCATCACTTGATTTGCATGAGATGAAAGCATGAAAAAGAAGGTTGAGAAGATAGTAATCGTTTTTGAGGAAGTGACAGGATAGTAATCCTGCCAAAGCAACAATGCAGTGATAGAAGCATTTGCACTAGATTGGAGGACTTATTGGTGTATGGAATGCTTGGCAAAATGGATGGAAGAAAATCGATCATTATTTTGCCATAACCTAGTCAGACAACTAAAGATTTTTGCATGATATTCTCCACTTCTGCTAGTTATCAATCTCTAGCTAGAATAGAGTAAGAGTTCACCAAAAAGAATAAGATGATAAGTGCAGTTTGTCATCACACATACCAAAATTGTTCTCATGACTTTCTAGGAGATCTCTCCAAACATAGGAGACATTTATGAGCAGATAATGAATGAAATTTGTATTTGTCAACATGGGCCAAGTTATTTTGCAATAGTATTTGTTCTTTGTTAAGAACTTCCACCCTTCAGACTGTTCAAATGATGATTTTCTTAAACAGATTAGCTATTCATTTGTATAATGGGAAATTTGTCTTTTATGTTAATTAATTCCTCTACACACTTTAATATCTTCCTATTTGCCAAGTTGTTTTGAAGGTCAATGAGTTGCATATGGAATTCCTATCAGTATCAGAATTCCTGGTTGAGGTATCAGATGACTTGTAAGTGCATTCCTTTCTTTTTTTGGTGCAAGTAAATTCCTTTCTTTGATGTAACTGAGCATATCTACCATGTGACATAAATCTACTTCTAAATATTCATCCCTTGTTTGACACTATCAATGCCCCAGCTGTTGAGAGACCTAAATTAGTCTTGAATCATTTGAATACACCTGGTGGAAATGTTCAGAATGCAGTTTTATTTTATTGGTTAGTGCACTCACGTGTCTAGAATGTTGGAATGCATGCTTATGGCTGGAAATAAGATGGTGCTTGTGCATGTTTGGCATAAGACTAGTGGTTGAGTTTTCATACCCAAGGTGACTGCTGCCAATTGGCATTTTGACCACCTATGATCAAAGCTGGATAATACAAACCCTCACTTGACTGCTTGCTTTTCAACTTCAATTTGTGTATTATTTTTCTGGTAAGATATTGTTTTTCTGAGTGAGTGACGTGGTTTCATTTTTCTGTAGGTATGATTATGAGGTGTGCTTCTCTTCATAAGATTGCCTTTAAGTCACAACAACATTGAGAAGTGTCTTTATAACTTGGATTTTGTTTATGTTTGGATGTCATTTCACCTGTATATTGTAGGATGATGTTATAGAGAATAGCTTCAACATATTGCGAATGTTTGTCGGGATATATGGAGCTTCAGCAGCACCAAGAATGTTGGTGAGTTTACTTGAGGCGTATAAGATGTTAGAGCTTCTATACAATGTGCTACTGCCTCCAGATGAATAAACAGCATCTCTTAGAGAGCAAAATTTCGTAGTTTGGTTTAGACATTACCAATTGCAACTGATGTTGGTTTATCCATTGCATATGTTTGGCTGCGTCACGAAGTGAGTTTATACATCTTTAATCCTTAACCATTCATCCCCTGTTTTTCCAGGCGAAATGCATTACCGAGGCTGAAGAGAAGTATGAGCAATTATCAAAGTGTTTGGATCCCGAATTATCATTAAAATACTGGAGAAGATGTGAAGAAGCTACAATGGAAGGTGGATACTAATTCCCATCCTGTTTCAAATCATGCTATGAATAATCGTGATTTAGTACCTTCTACATTGCCAATTAATCCTCATCATCCTTTTGTTCTGTAGGAGGGGCAACTTCGGGTCATGCCTTTGGAACATGGAGTATACCTCCTATAATTGTGGATGAGGAATCCATCCGATTGCAAACTGTAAATAAGAAACCAACCGCACATACTAGTTGAATGGAAATAGGCAAACCAGAAGCATGAAACTTTATCTATTATTAGAAGGAATTTATTTTTAGAAGGAAATAGTATCACTGGCACGAGGCATATTGCAAATAATTTACTGTAGAACTGCAAGCAAATCAATTCAGGTTCAAAGGTATGCCATGATCCACACACAAACTGAATTCAGATCTGACCAATGTGTGTTTCATTTGCATAACCAAGTGGATCTGGTTCGCACGGGCCTAGAGTTCTTTAAAGGCATCGTGCAGTCGGTTAGAACAATTATTTTCAGTAAAAATATATTTAAACTTACACCATTAGACTGGATATTCTACTTGCCAACTTGAAAGAGGAATCTTCGATCTTTTTTTATTGGGGATGTTTAGTCAGGACATCATCTTCACAGGATTTTTTTAATATCACGCGTCGTAGTAGAAAGAAAAAAGAAACAAAACAGAAACACAATCAAATATGTAAATCAGTCAAAAAGTTCATCTTCATAAAGCATGCAAGCTTTATTATGAAAAAGAGAAAATTATTAGAGGAGATCGTATCTTCAATTTTTATACATCCAATCTCTCTTCACAAGAAGCTCTCTTTAGGAAGATTTTTTGAACTTTTGAAGTGGTCGCTGTTGACAGTTTGTGTGAAGTCTTTGCTCCTGTTCTCTGTCGACATCTCTTTAGAATATGTTACTATTCTGGGTCCTCGATCGAACACACCACATTGTGCTCTCCTTTGTTCGTTGCTGCAGATCTGAATTTGAGTTTTGATCGGATATGCACTCCGATTATCATCCGAACATGCCTCTGAACCGATTAAGATTGGCTTGTCCCTGGTCGTTCGATCGTGTTTTATTGCATGCTGTACGTCCGCTGATCTTTTTGGAACCTTCAATAATCGTTCAATCGCGATCGAAATCATCTGTCGCCATTCGATTGTGCATCAGTCCACAAGAACCCATCTTGGATCGTGAGAATCGCCTTCGAAATACGTTCGGTCCATGATGGATTGCAAGAGATCGGATGAAAAATGCTCGATTGGTCCACAGTAGTCCCCATGGACCGTCGGTCCACACATCGCATGTGGATCGAGTGAGGATCTGCGTGGGCCGCGCCCGCACGTCAAGCCACATGCTTGCGGCCAGCCAACGTGTTGCTGCGTGTGCTCGCTCTTTCGCAGCCTCCACCAGCTCGCCATCGACTTTCATCGCTTCGATCTTCGTGCAGCTTCTCTCGCACGTAATTTCACCGTCTGAATTTTGTTTAGACTGTTCTTGAGCTCGTTGGACTTCGTTCGTCATCTTGGATCTCGCTGTGAGCTCAGTGTGGATTGAATCTTGCGGCATCAAATCCTAATAATCTTCACCTCGACTCGACATTCGATCTCCTTCTAGCTCTTAGAGCTTCTAGATCTCCTCACCCCCATATCTTAGGACAATCGTCTACTGATCATGGATGGACAAACATGGGAGTCGAGCCAGGTCGTTTGATCCCATCTCCGTCGTATGCTGTGCTCCTCTTGATTTGAGACCTGTTCGGGATATCCTCCTACAGTAATAGGAATCTCATTCTGTGATATCACTTCTCACCTCCTGAGTCTCGCATCTCGTGCTCGATTCACCTTCACCTGGAGCTCCATCTCATTCGGGACTCCTTCTGGCTCTTGAAGCTCTACCTCTCATTAGACTCCCCGTTAGGTAGTAATATCCTCTCGTCCTTTTTTTCTTTCCAGAATAATCTTATCGTCGTACGTGACCTTCAGGATTCCTCCACCAGGTACGTCTTGTAGCCTTTCAAATCCAGTCTGCTCAGTGAGATAAGATTATGTCTGAAATTGGATATGTATCGGATCTCCCCAATCTCCTCACTGCATCATCATGTGTCCTCCAGCTGACCGTCCCGATGCTTCTGATCGCACAACTTGATCCATCCGGTAGATAAACAGTATCCTCACTGCTTTTCAGGGAGTCAAACTGCTCCTCTCTGCAACATACATGATAGGTGCATGTAGAATCCAAAATCTACTACTGGGAAGAAGTAGATATCTCGTCAGATATCTCCAAGACATCATCTTTTGACTCGCTACTAACCGTCGCTGTAGTAGCCCTTGTTTGATCCCTGAGTTGAGAGCAATCTCTAGCTAAATATCCCAACTCGTCACACCAGTAACATCTGGTTTTGCTCAAGTCCCTCGTCCTGGACTTGGACCGCTCTCGTCACGATCTTCTGTCGCTCCATCTACCGTCTCCTACTCCTCCAAAAATCGTCAAAGCTGAGCTGCCGCCGTCTGAGCTCGAAGCTAGGTTCTCCCTCCTAAAAATCTCGTTCTGGAGAATCGCTGCGGTGATCTTGTCCATCTTGATGATTCTCTTCTCCACTAGAAGAGCGGTCATCAAGGACTCATACGAAGGGAGAAGCGATGCTAGCAAGATCAGCACCCTGATTTTCTTCTCAACTTTCTCGCCAACATGAAGAGGTCGGTGAGGATCTTCTGAAAGTGATTGAGATGCTCCTGCACATTCTGTCCCTCAGTCATCTGCAGCTGGTAGAACTTCCTCCAGAGGAAGAAAGTACTAGTAAGAGACTTTGCTATGTACAACTCTTTGAGTTTCGATCACAGCATCGTCGGAGAAAACTCACCAAGCATATGGATCACCACCTCATCCACTAGATACAAGTGGATCATACTCACCACCTGCATCTGAAGCTGCCTCTAATCCTACACTTCTATGGTAGTCAGCTTCTCCTCACATAAGAGAGCATCGATCAACTCTTGCTGGATGAGCATGTTCTTCATCCTTGCTGTCACAAGAAAAAATTACTCTTTTCTATCGAACCTGTTGATCTCTATCTTGATTGAGCCTATTTTCTCCATCTTCAATCTTGCTCACCGCCGCCGCAACCTGTGTTTCGGTACCGCCTCACTCTGATACCACTTGTTGGGAATGTCTGGTCAGGACACCACCTCCACAGAACTTTTTCGATACCATGCATCGCAGCAGGAAGAAAGAAGAAACAAAACAGAAATATAATCAAATACGTGGATCGGCCAAAAAGTTCGTCTCTACAAGGCATGCAAGCTTTACTATAAAAAAGAAAAAATTACAAGAGGAGATCACGCCTTCAATCCTCGTACACCCAATCTCTCTCACACAAGAAGCTCTCTCTCACAAAAGCTCTCTCTAAGAAGATCCTTTGAACCTTTGAAGTGGCCGCTGTCTGTTGCCTAACAGTCTACCTGAAGCTCTTGCTTCTGCTCTCTATCGGCACCTCTCTAGGGTCTGTTGCTGCTTCGGATCCTCGACCGAACACACCACGCCGTACTCCCCTCTGTTCACTATTACAGACCTGAATCCGAGCTCTGATCGGATATGCACTCCGATTATCACCCGAACATGCCTTTAAACTGTCAGATCTCGATCGGCTCATCTCTGAGCCGTTCGATCGCACCTCATCGCATGCTGCACGCCCGCTGATCTTCTTGAAACCACTAACAACCGTCCGATCGTGACCAGAATCATCCGTAGCCACCCGATCGCACATCGATCTATGAGAATCCATCATAGACCGCGAGAATCACCTCCGAAACGTGTCCGATCCATGGTGGACCGCAAGAAATTGGACAGAAAATGCCTGGTCTGTCCACAGCAGTCCCCATGGACCATCGGTCCATGCACCGTGCGTGGACTGAGTGAGGATTCGTGCGAGCCGCGCCCGCCTGGGCCTGGGTCGCACCCGCATGTGCGCTTGCCTGGGCCATGCACCGCGTGCCCGCACATCCGATGTGGGGCGGCGTGCGCTCACTCCGCCGTGACCTTCGCCGCTCCGATCTCCATGTAGCTTCTCTCGTGCGTAACTTTACCGTCTAGATTTTATTTGGATTATTTTTGGATTTGTTGGATTTCATTCGTCATCCTGAATTTCACTATGAGCTCAGTATGAAACGAATCTCGAGATATCAAATCTTAATATTTTCAAAAAAGATGCAGCATTCTGTATTGATGTACCGAACTCTTATGAATTTGTAAGGCGGTTGAGGCCACGTTTGCAGCTTGGCTCGATGACAAGCTTGTCGGAGCTTTTTCAATTAGAAAAACAAGCCGAGTTCAGGCTCCATTCAAGGCTCAACTCATAAATAAGTCAAGCCTGACACTCTGAAACACAAAAGAAGAAGCAAAGTCCCTGCACAACAGGCACATTCAACCCTGTTTGCCAAAAAAATTGCCAAGCTTGAAAATTGTGCTTATGTTTGGCTCGAGATGGAACACCCATTTCATTTAAACAAGCCAAGTCTGCTGAGCATTCCAAACCTCTACTTGGGTTAGTCGGTTTGCAGGACCAACCATTCATCGATTTCAATTAGATAAGAGACAGGATTTTAAATCCTGCTCTTATCTACGAGAAAGTCCTGCCAAAAGCAATAAGAACTGGATTTAAATCCACATCAATTTAATTAACATGAAGGGACTTCACCAACTCAACCAATACACTCCATATCCTTGGTATGTCCCTGGTAGTATCCTAATTGTCGTAATGGGCTAATAGCAAAATGACTACTCATCAGTAAACTACATGTAAAGCTGTATTACTCATAGCGGCAGGAATACTAAATCATCTTTTTATTTTTAATTTGATTCTCAATCCATTACAAATGGAGTGAGATTTCATGTTTAATAAAAGGGACGGGCACAAGTTTGGGTTTTTGATTTATTTAAATAAATGGACCAGATTGGGATTGACCGTTTTTGATCAATTCGCTTGACCTGATCCATTCCTTATCCAGTGATCCGATAGCCACCCATAATTTATTTTGAGCCAAAATGACCATGCAATGCAACGTGGCATTGTTGGGTGCAATGCCGATGGATTGGGCCCACGTTAGTGGGACCGGGGTGACAAATTCCTTCGCACTTCATAGGCCCCCGTGGGTCTCCGACAACGTACGCCTCCCGTTCTTGGACCTGAAGATTCTCCCACACCCTTGTGGGACCCATGCACCGCTGCAGCCAAGACTTGTCCTCGTTTATTTATTTTGCCTTCTGGACGTACGTCTGACTCCCGAATCAATCCGTTCATCAAGTATGAAACAAAATTCATTTAAAATCAAACTGTTCGTGAATCAAACCTCATCTAAAATTCAACTCTCAAATTACTGGAATATAAAACGAAAATAAAGTGGAAGCTCAAGCTCAGCTTAAGTCATACGGCAGAAAAAACATGATAATGTTGAACACTTGTCATCAAGCTTTGTTCGAGTTAAATGCAGTTCTACGTAACAAACTGAGACTAAATAGTTTAATACATTTCTACCAATATATATATATAGTTTAACACACAGCAAGAAGAAAAAAATTTGTTTAGTGCATGTAAAGAGTCGATGTTGTTTACAATCCACGCAATTTTCTTGTGAGAATTAAATACAACTGCTTATCCAAAGGTAAACTAGTTTGTGTAATGAAATTCATTATAATTATAATATTCTGTTGGAGGTGGATAAGGAGAAATAATTTAGAAAAAAACTTATATATATATATATATATCTTTTGAAAATATTCGGACAAATCTTCCCTTACAAACAGTACTCAATTAAAAGAAAAAAAATGCAACTATTTGCTAAAATAAGGACATTTATGTGTACAAAATGCATGAGGCATCCATTAGCATATCACATCATAACATGAAATCAATCAAAACTAGGCTAATTCTAAAGAAATTCCAGTAAGGGATGAACAACCCCTGTGCCTCCGTGGCAAGCCCTTGAGTGGTTGAAATTTCAGCATAAATGAAAGTTTCTTCTTAAAGCTTGTCTAGAAGTGTTTTTTGGCATTACCCTTCGGTACATCCACTGCCTAAACCCTCCCACCCTTTCACTGAAACACGGCTCCACCTCATGTTGCCTCTGGATTTTTATTTTTGATCTTATTTTATTTTGAGAGAGAGAGAGAGAGAGTCCTCTGTTCGCTGTTAGAAGTGGACCTATCAGGTCTTTCTCATGAGGCTTTTTTTTTTCCTAATGATATCCGAGGCAGCACCCTGTCACTCTTAAGTCTTGACCTGACCCACGCTCAGATCCACGTGCTACGACGCATCACTTTTATTTTATTTAAACTGGCGCTGAATTCTAGCCAGAGCTTCAGTTTTCAAATATTTTGCACAGGGGATATACCGATATAAAGATTTTACCAGCTCACCTCATGCTTAAAGGAGGAAAAGATAGTTATAAAGATTTTTTCTTGGTATATTAGACCTTCGTGCAATGGTAAGATTAAGATTATGAATTAAAAACATAATTATAATTTCTCTGCATATGAGTGTAAGATGTGTATTTGACCTTAGATCCTGCACTAGTAGGAACCTTGTATATTAGACCCCTCTTTTAGTTATGCTTAGACAATTATCTTAAGAAAAAGAAGAGGAAAGGCATTGAGGATAGTGGTGGTAATGTATGCAACTTTCGTCTGAATGTTGTAAGCTATGAAGTTACTAACAGGAAAAAAAATGCAAGAGAATGATTAGAAAGAAGGAAAATTGGCAATCCACAATGAGAGTTCTTCTTACCGAGCTAACATTGGTATAGCATCTCATGATTCAATTAACCAGCCTTAAATTGCACCAATTCATTAATCACACCAATCATTTCATGCTGCACAAGGAACCTTTTATGCGGCTAAATGGCATCACATGGGCATGAATTTTAAAAAGAAAGCAATTATAGGGGACAAAAAAAATCAGATCTAACAATAAATAAATAAATAAATAAATATGAAAGCCACCGCAAAAGACAAATAGTACCCGCAATTACAATCAAAGATTTATGACATGCTAGATGTAGAAAATAAAGTTTAGCGTAGTGGGTTTCTTTAATTCATATATTACATTATAATTAGCCTATATATATATATATATATATATATATATATTTCAATTTCACCGATCAGAGATGATACAGAGAGTACAAACATGGTTTAACTTCAAAAGCATAGCTCCAGGAATCCAATGAAACCGCCTAAAAACTTTCCCATGTATAACCTGAAAAGTTAAATAAGGTTCCACAATTTCATACTAAAATTAAATCCATACGTTACCAAAAAAAAATTCTACCCAGTTACTGAACAATAATGGAACCAACCACATCCAGCCACAAAAGACATATCTTTAAATTAAGCAATTATTGAGCGTTAAGTTCTTGACATATGGTTGCATAGCTCTCTCACTTTTCTTGCACGGCACCAGTTCCATGACCCACCTGTGGAAGATGCTGCTTTCATTTAGAGTAGAGAGAGAGAGAGAGAGACTCAGAACCAGCTATAGCATTTTGTCTCTCTCAGAAAAACAGCTTGCCCTAACAGTTTAACTCTTAGTCCTGAGACCAAAAGGACAAGGCCCCAAGGGTGGTACCGCAACTGACACTCTGCCCTGCCATTTAGGTGATCTCCTCGTGGCCATGACCCCACATATAATGAACCGAAACCTTGCCACAGAAAAATAACAATTCATACAAACAGCACCCTCTCTATGGAATCAATTGGAACAGTGGAATGAAAGAAAGCAACTATAGAACCCTATGCAAATTGTTTTGAATCAGTTCTCTCCTGTAGAGTTTAAAAAGACTAACATTCAGATACCACAGAAAACGCTATTTAAGTACTGAAATTGGTGTTTATCAGGTTTTGACACACCTCCATACCCAAAAGATCAAGCTAGTGCGCAAGGCAGTGCAGTACCGATAACTTGGCTGCATCCATTCATTTCTGGATCACAAGCAAACTGTTTCAACAAATGATTCCCAGCCTGCCTCACCATGTTATGTTGGAAGTAACTTTTCATATACAAGTGATTTAACAATACTCATTGAACAAATACAAATAATTATCCACTAGAGGTATCCTTGGCAATGAACAAAGAGGTCCAAGCACATCAATTTGCTTCATGTAAACACTCAAGTTTACACTCAAACGCATCCCAATCAACATTTCAAAGCAAAGATACAACAGGATTTATAGTAGATCTTAGTGGTTCTAAAAAGCACCAGCAGCAGCATGCGGTCAAAGCAAACAAAGGATGCTCATGGAGATGGAGGCCAATCAAATCCAGCAAAGGTAAGATTTAGCCCACCACCATAGAACCTGACTACCAACCCTTCCAGATCTTGCTCATCATCCCAAACATTATCATGATCGCTCTCCCCTTCGTAGATGAAATCCCACGAGTACACCGAGGAATCTGAGTAATCGGAGCACTCATCGTCCCAGAAGGTCCTCTCGTAGCAGTCCACAATATGAGGTCCCAACACCTTCAAACTAGAATGCCTCTCCTTCAGGAATTTGTCATCAAGCTTCACATCCCAACAGCCCCGCACGTCCAGGTACTCGAGATCCCTGCATTGTGAAAGGATCTCGAGGACCCCATGGGTCGTAAGGAGGTGGTAGGCCATCTCGAGGTGGCGAAGCTTAGGCATGGTACAAGCTATGGCATGAGCCTCATCATCTTGGCAGGCCTTGTCGGCAACCTCCAGCGGGTGCATCCTCCTACGGAGTCCAACAAGGGCCTTGCAGTGCTTGCCAAATGCCTCAAGGGCACGAGCACCAATCTTTTTACAGTAGCTCACATCCAAGAAAGTGATGTTTGACAGTCTTGGTGCAACATGTTCAACAATGGAGTCACTTATTTCACTCCTTGGTAGCTCTAAGGTCTGAAGGGAACCAGCACTTGCAAAACCCAAAAGAAATAGATAGGGATAAAAGAAATTCATAACAAATGACCATCAAAAAAATTCTCAGTATCAGGCCTTCGCAAGATGTTGACCTAATCCTTTATTTAAATTTTAAAGCTGGTTTACAGTGTGGCTCTCTTCAGCATTAAGTTACGATGCAAACCAGGAATTGCAGAGCTCATCAGAGGAATTAGATGCAAAACCTATATGCGTCATTGAAATCCACAAGTAATAACTTGGACCAAAAAGCTCCAAGAGATGATCCCAAATGTTTGCTCTGCCCATAAAGGTTGTTCTTCCTATAAATATTAAAAGGGGATCTGATGACAGCCTAGTGCTCCATTTACAGGAATGCGATCAGAATAGCAGACACTTGGACAACTGAAATAGATTGATCAGACAAAGCAAGTGATGCTAAAACAACAAAACATTCGATGAAAGGGATATAACCGGTTTACACCTTAAAAAAACATCAACATTCTCAGTTTTGAACTATTTAGGCAACCTGTCCATGCTGATCAATCTATTAAGAATCCATCTCATATGACTGCAAATATTTGTTTCATTAACCTAAAGATGAAATGTGAAACGCAAGAGCAAAAATATTTTATATCCCACTGCCATAAACCTATGGACAGATTTGTCTACATCTCCACAATCTAAACCTAGGACTATATTCTATTAACTTTTCAGAGTTGCTAACCAAATCACAAAGATATGAGAGCCTACAAAGAAAAATAAAAATTCTGCCAAAGTTAAGATCACCACTGATACATCATTCGAGAGCCAGCAATCTAGAGTAACAAGAAATGATAAAATTTTGATAAGATAAGTTTGCTTGACTTGCCATAACGTGATCCTTGAAGTTAAGCATTTCAGATGATTTGTTAAGCCAATAACATCAAGTTGTAGAAACAAGAGAACGGGATAATTTTTATTCAGAGGAGTTCTACTTACTGGTCTGCAATGAAGGAAAAGAGGGAGTCACTGGGGAGTCCAGAGACACTGAGCCGGCGGAAGGAGTCACAGCTCCAGGCAATAAGCATCTGAAGCATTCGATCCAAATGCTCCGGCTTGCAGCGCTGGCTCCATTCCTCGATATCGATATCTTGCCAGCAGTAAGGCCCGGAAGCCGCCCGGCGCCAAGCCTTGCAGACCCTGGGCACCACGGTGAGGATCTCCTGAAGCGAAAGGTTTCGAAAGATTAAGCCCAGAGCATCAGGAATCAGCTCGTCCCATCCCCTGAATTCACTGGAACCCTCCATGTTTTCAACAGAGGAAGAGAAGAAGCACCCTGCAGCCCTGCCCAAAACACCGAGATCGATAAGAGAAATAGAGTCAAGATCTAGAACAAAGAAATGATTCAAAAGGGCAGCTAATTCGGATTGCAATCTACTAGACTCAGACAATATTAGAATCCAGAGCAATAAGCAAAAAGGATTTCAAAAAAACAGAGAAATTTGGGGGAAATAGAATAGAAACCACTCTTTGTTCGATGGATCACCACCCAGATCAACAAGAAGAGCCAAAGAAATCGAAACCAAGAAGCAAGAATTGATAATAGGGGAGATCTAGGAGGCAAATTGGTTCCATTTTGGTTCGAAATAGGAAAAGAAATTATCTATGGTAAGAAGGTTATGAGAAATCTCCCAAAACTGACTCCTTTAAGCTCTCATATTCTTGGCAAACGAAAACGATTGGAAAGAAAAGAATTATCATGCAAAACAAAAAAAGCAAGAAATCAAAAATAAATAGGACATAATGGAGGAAAACAAACCGCGATCTTTTAGTGCTCAATCGCTGGTTACTCATAAGAGAAGGGGGCAAACAGATCAAAACCCAAATGCCGGAACGAGCAAAGAAAAAGTGGGGATCGAATTGCTGAAGAAGGGCCAAAAAAAAAAAAAAAAAAAAGCATTTTTTTAGTCAACTTGCCGACGATTCAGCTGAAGAAAAGTAAAAAAGAAGACAAAAAGCGAAATATCAAGAAATCGAAGATCCACAGGGGAGCATTACTTCGAGCACAAGCGAAATAGCCTCCCTTAAATCCTACTCACCAAAAAGCATCAATTCTGTCCAAAGAAAGTGCGGAAAACACTGTCAATCTTCTATGGGCCACTGCCCATGACCCAAACAACAAAGAAATTGGAGGAAAAAAAGGCAAATGAGAAAAAAAGGTTGTTCTTTAGCCCTTTTATTTGTTCAATTTAACGGAAAAAGGAAACCATATACGAAGAGATACCCAAGAAGAGAAGTACAAGAGCTCCAACTTGATCCTTCGTTCGATCTGCAACCAACAGTAAAGGGAGGGGAGGGGAGGTGGAGAGAGAAAGATGGAAGGAGGAGGAGGCACCAAACTTACAAGAAAACGAGAGGCTGCGGCAAAGAGTACACGAGACGACAACAGGTAAAATAAATAAAAAAATGGAGAGCAGGAGAAATTTGCTTCGTTTTTTTTTTTTTTTTTGTCTTTTATTTTGATGAGATTGTGTGGGAGTAGTTGCTCGTGGGTGCGAATCTTGTAGCAGGTTTATTAAATAATGCAATAATAAAAACGGGGTAATAACATGGGGAAAATCGTTAATATTATGCTTCTGTTGCTGTTTTTTTTTCCAAAGGAAAAAAACTGCCGAAATATTCTATATTTTTCATTTAAGATATATATATATATATATATATATATATATATATTTTCTTGAAGCAATGAGAAATGTAGCTTGTTTGTTGCACCATCACATTATTTGATATATTGTCCATTATTTTTTATATCCTTAGGGTTCGGTAGGATTTTCGAATCAGATCAATTTTTGCTATCCCTAAGCTTTGTTATCAGAATTCGACATATCTATTGTACAAACTAGAAGGTTCATTAGCCATATTAATTGGGTTGGTATGCTATCTTCCTCAAAGAATTTAGTGTAGGGGAACAAAATGTGTGCGGTATGTATCAAATGCCATCATTCTCAAGTTTCTATGCAACCTTTGATTTGGAATGTTGGTTATAAATTTTTGCATGATTAGTTTTAATTTTAATGGGGTTTGTATTTTCATTCAGCTAGATGTATTCTTTATATTTCTACATAAATTTAGTTATGAGAAAAAAAAAAAACATGCATGAGCATAAGGAACCCACATAAACATCAAAAGAGAAAAAATGGTTCTCATGTCCATTTATGCACTATTTTGTGTCTAGTATTTCCTCATGTTCTTTCATGCTCCAGTTCAATAACTCTCTATTTGTAGAAATTTACGTTGATTGGTTAATAGAGAAGATTTTAAGTCTGGCTGTAACTAGTTGCAGGGAGGGATGAGCATACACCACATTCATATTCGTTTCAATTCATTCAATTGAATACTATGTATTGGATGACATGTCATAAGAAAAAAGTTAATTGATATAATCTTTATATATGTTTTTAAGCAAGTATGTAAGCTTGGATTCAGACTGAAGAATCCAAATTTAATTCGTAATTAAATGTTTGAATTAAATTAATCCAAGAAATTACATTTCAAATTAGGTCAAGTCAGATTTAAAAATTATTTTATTAACCCATCAAGATTTTAAGGTCGAATTAGGTGAAGAATAATCAAGAAATGACCCATTAAAAATATATAAATTAATTATCTAATTATATCTTAAACATGTGAATTGTGATTTGTGGCTGTTTCAATCATCACATTCTTTTACTTAACAATCAGAAATAAAAATTATACACCAAAATGATTAAACAAAAATATAAAAATGTCAAAATGCATTCTGCATGAGCTTGATTAAAAAGCACAAATATATTATTATTAACATTGTAAATTGATGAATATATAAAATTTATTAACAAAAACAAATCATTTTTTTAAAAATTTATAACAATCATGAAGTAATGTATTAGTTTCTAATCGATTTAAGTTCTGTTGTGGTTCTAATAATGTAGAAGGCATCAATAGTCCTACATCATTTGTGAGTCAAGGAAGACTCGTTCTTATAAGGAGGGAATCATCCTTTCCACTTGAGACATCTTTTAAAGGACAAAATCATGAGGCCCATGGATCAAGGCCGAGCCTTTTTCCAATAATGATGTGTCAGGTATGGGCCGAGATCCGCTTCGACTGATTGTGGGACTCATCGAACTATACACAATCGGAGTCTTCCTTAATTAGAGAGCTCTGTTGTGGTTCTAATAATGTAATGGGTACTAATAGTCCCACATCGATTGTGAAGCAAGAGGGACTCGTGCTTATAAGATGGGAATCATCTTGTCTATGTGAGGCGCCTTTTAAAAAGTAAAATCGTGAGACTCATGGATCAGAACGGATAATACCTCATATATCGAGCCATGAGCTTTTGAGCGTAATAAATTCAAATTATATCGCTTAGCAATTCAATACTAATCTATATTTGAAAAAAAAAATTAAAAAAAAATTCAAAGTTCCAATGATGCCGGTTTGCATTGGACCAGACAAATTTCAGATGCATTAATCCCACATGCAGCCCTACCCACGCCACCTAAAGGGTGCGGGGTGGAGCCTTTTCAGTAATGGGCATACCATGTAACTGTAAAGAGATATATGTAGAAATCTTCAGTGGGGAATAAGTCGCATCAATAGAATAACTCCTGGAAATCTGTTAAGATCAACTATGATATACTGATCGTAATAAAAATGTTCCTCAAAGGACCTAAAGTTCTTAAATTATTGTCAGTGTTTTTACCCCAACCAGATGATTATTTGAAATGTCCTCACATAATAAAATAAACTGAGAAACTTTCAACATTTGCATGAATTTGACAACTTCTGCACAAAATGCTTACGATTTGAGATACTTTCATGGATTCTAAATTTCTGATCCTATCTTCTCTTTTTTTTTTTTTTTTTTCCTTTTTTCTCTCTTTGTTTGTTTGATTGGTTGACTTTGTAATTCTTGGTGATCGTAAGCAAGCTATAAAAATATAACAATAATTTTTTTATTTTTCTTTTTTGGTTTTCTAATTTTATGGTACTTAGCATTTTCAAATTTATAAGTTCATTTTTGAAGAATTCCAAGTTTTCCCCTCAGCCAACTTGTTCATATTTTCAGTTCAACTTCATTTCTCGAGGAGATGCACCAAACTTAAAAAACCTTTTGGGAACTGTTTTATAGACATGGAGGAATGTCAATGAAGCTTTAACCTTGGGGATTCTCATTATTAAGATGGACTGTCAGCAGTCGGCATTAATAAAGCATACATTATGGTCATATTAGAAGACGATGGCGGTCTGCACTGGTCCAACCTGACGAAAGCCAAGAAAACGTAGGAACCATTCCCGAAAATGGAGAACAGTGATCCAACCTTCAGGGTAAATTCAGCTTTGTCAAGTGTCAGAGATGAATACTGAAGGACCTTTCTTCAGCCAACTGCCGGGTACGATTCATGTTATGTGCCTGCGTCCCTAGGTGCACTCCTTTAGTTTCTGAAAAGTAAAACCAGAGGGATGGCATCCAAAACTGATTGAAGTCTGGTTAACAACTTGAGAAGAATGGCTTCGGGCTTCTGCTGAGGGCATCACTCGTAAAAACCCAAGCATATTTTTTAAGCAACTGAAACACTGCTACGGAAAAGAAAGAAAGAAAAAAAAAAAAAAAAGCGCGACTGAAACATAACTATCTATGTGCCAAAACTTATGGCATGGAGCAAAAGCACGGTAGTAATCACCACTGTCTGCTGGGGATACCTTCTGTCACCGTTGAGATAAATGTGAAAGTGTGACCGGTACATGTAACTCCTCGAATGGGGCCCACTCTGCTCTTATTTATCATCTTTTTACCTTCCCAAAATTGGCAGGTGAGATGAGCGGGATGTTTGCAACACTAGAAGAGTGAATAAATGTGCTGCTGACCTACCTACCTACCAACACGCCACATTGTAAGGTCATCTCGTCTGGATTGCTACTGCCACTGATGCGTGGCTTACAATCCCCGTACGCAGGAGTGGCAATTTATACATATAATAACTCGTTAACGGATTCGACATAGGTGAAGGAACCGCAAAACCCGACCCTAATCCATCCCAAATATATATAACTATTCATAAATTTCATCATTAAAATTTAAAAAATAATTTATATTTAAAAATTAATTTCTTTAACTTTATCCGATCTATCCAACCCACCCCATCTAAATTTATCCTAAAACCGAACACAAATCAAATTTGAAAACAAAAAAAATCAAATTTTTAGACAGACCTAAACCCTACCCAAAGCCTAATTAACAATAAATATAGTTTAAATCTGTGATCAGCTCCACCCCATCCCAAGATAAATATGGAATAGGCGTGGATAATGAATGGTCCAAACTTATATCCGACCGTTTGCCATCCCTATCTATCTAAAACACAATGAAGATCTAATTCAAAAGCTTCAATAGAGATGAAGATCACTAAAATGTTCCAGTTCAGATTCATTTGAATGGCTTCAGTGATCCAAGTCACAAACTCTATACCATTCCAGGCCCACCAGGGTACCGGCATGTTCTTCAAATATATGTATATATAAAAAAATAGCAGAAAAAAAAAAGCCTCTTCCATATAGGTCCTTTCATCACTTTCAAAAAAAGACAGACATGTTTTTGTGCTGTTGTTCATCACATGCAGAACCTAATTTTGTTTGTCCCATATCACATATGCTTTGCACAATGCCATCGATGCTTTTCACACAAACCATCATAACCATGCTCAAAGAGGACCTGCATTTGGTTTGCTAATCGTTAGTACTCGTACATTCAGCAGTCTATATCAATGTTTCCATCTCAATCGAACAGGCTCAGAGAATAAGTTTGTATACAAATAAAGATAAAGCAGTAAAGGATATAAAGAAAAGACCAAAGCTTCAGTAACCAAGATTCTTTCATCTGTTAAGAAAGGAGAGGTGCAGGCATGCATGCATCCATTTCACATACAACCCATTCTAAAAGAGGAAAGCGGGGGAAAATTCAAAAGGAGAGGTTCATGCCCAACCCCGATGTTTTACAGTCACCCAGTCATATGAAAGCATGGCACCACTATACAAATCAATTTTCTTGTACGTCTAGGAAACACCTGGAGAGCGTTCAGAAGCTGCCTTCGCATAGTACAACTAATGAAGATGACCTCACTCCCTGTAATGTACGCACAGGAATATAACGTGTTAGAGGTAAGTAACTAACATTAAAGCTAATTAAGAAATCAAGTCTATACGCAGTACAGGAGGTACACAGAAGTAGACAAGTCCCAAAGAAACCACATACAAAAAAGCATTTGGCTGTTCGCATGCATCCATAAGGCCTCCTCTATCATCAATAAATCAATATCTCATACTACCAAAAACAAAATCCAAGTATTCTACAAGCATGCATGCACACATCCATACATACGTGTGTCTGTGTCTGTGTATGCACATAAAAGTTGGGCTATACAGTTTAATGTTAAGTCCTTGGAAAAGGAGTTCTCAATTCAAAATCACTGATGGACCATCCAAATTCAAAATCTAAACTATTGAATATAAGTTATAGCACAAAATTGCCAACAAAACAAATTTAATGTATTTTGATGGTCTCTAACTAAATCATCAAGCAGACATCAAACTAAGAAAATTCTCCAAATGCACACTAGTTATAAAATTAATAAGCTTTTTGTGATCATGCATTACATAAAAATTGCATTAAAGGCTGTTATTTAAATCACCAGAAGAGATGTTGGCATAATTTATTGGAGTCCTGACATCCAGTGACAGATAACAATCAACATCCGTGCAAACTTTATACAGAGCACCTTCTCAATCTAGCATTAAACCAGCAAACTTCATCAATCTCTGAGAAGGGCATCGAATCTCTATTCCCTTTATATCCACCGAGTTATACAATTATCCAAGAACCCAAAAAGAAAAGGTAAGGTCGCATCATATTCCAATGGAGCTGTTATCCTAGTTCTGATTTAGATCAAAATCTATAAAGACCAAAGGGACCACACAAACAAAACAGGGCTAACAAGATTCTCATTTTAAGAAATTCGAAAACAAACACCTCCGAATCTTCTAATGGAGCTCTATCCTTTGTTTATTTCTCCTTTTGCATTGACAGGGACATCATGTGAATCAAGCAATTTTAGATTCACCTAGATACATCTTTATGACAGCTTCCATGACTCAAGTGACCAACATCGTCACCACCTTCTTTCGCTACTCTCCTCCCTCACCTCTTCTTCCATCGGTTTCAATGCCAACCAGTGACATAGGCCATTGCTGTGCAGATGGCAGCATTAGCAGGATGGGAGGTAAGGGCAAGTAGGATCAAGTTAATGAGGGAAAGATGAAAAACGTGGAGAGAAACCTTTTGAATCAGTGACCACTGAAATTTAGAGGCCGTGCAATATACCCACCTCACACAATTTTTTTCCACCTATATGCATGCGTAGATCTTACATTCCTCTTAGAAGTAACTCATCTGCTTTCATTCTTTTTAGCTTTACATTCAATGACAGTCATTAGATATTATTCATTTACTTCGTTTCAAATTAACAATTCAATTTTGATTGAATAAAAAGAAAATGATTACTGTTTCCTGCAATCATTTGAAATTGTTCATGCTATGACATAACTTGCACATCCTTAAGAAACCTGATTGGTTGATATTCTTTCTATCTGAAAACATTTTGAAGACCTATATTGAAGAATCTTATGATTTTAATTTTTCAGCTAACACACTTAATAATTTGACCATTCTCGAGGGATTTGAAATGCAAGAGAGAAAAGAGATTCAAGGAGAATAGAAGTAATTGCTCCACGGTCCACAAAAATTTGATGGCAACAATCCTGATTGGCTCTGGTGTTGAAGGATATTCAAGCTTTCAACTCATGGACTAGACTATCAAAATTCTTACAGATGATAATATGAACAATTAGAAACACTGATGATATGTAAAACTCCATAGATATTTACAGTTTAATTTTGGATTTTTCCTATTTTTAAGTTTTAACCAAAACATTTTAGAGCCATGACCTAAGATTAAGGATTCCATGTTCACAACATTATATAAGATTTTGAGAAGCTATACAGGATGCATTATTTGAATACGTTAGCTGCGAAAAAGAGACTCATTTAAAACAAATTATATCAAACTAATGGTGTGGTGAGGGGAATGGGGGTATAAAGGTCATAATCTTTATATTCTACGCCATATGATTAGTTCGAGGGCTAGGATTAGTTCAGTAAAAATTAATGGTTTAACTTCAAGTTCAACAAAAAAATCCTTGTCCTTTTGTCCTCTTTCCCTTGCCAAAGCTCAAGAATTCACCTCTAGATAAGGATTTATTCAACCCACTACAACCCATCACACCACAATTTCTTTATGCAAAATTCAAATATAAATTCCACATCTGATGTCATATCATATAAAATTGCAATGTTATCATCCATATCATTTCTTCAGTATGGCAATGCATGTCCAAGAAGACATAGCAGAGACAGTAGGACAAGTGGCATCAATGTCATAAGTAGGCAGCACAATGTAAAGATGCTCAATTGATCACATCAAAAAAATGTGTCAGAAGATATTTATGATTCTAAGAGCAAAGGAACCAAAACCTGATAAGAGAAAGGTATGGACACTGAAAGCTTGAACATCAAAGATATAGCAATTGAAGCTTTAGGCATTGATTAATTATCTAATGAGCACAAAATCAGAAAAAATAACCTACCATGAACCTGCAGTCACTTATTCACCAGTTAAACTTCAACTACGGCCAAATCTTGGCTTGAGTTTAAGTGACAAGATTAGGGGCATCATCATCATAGTGTTGTTTTCTTTACCATTCGGTCAAGGTCTAGGATTACTTAAATTAAAAACACATTTAAAATTTAAATTTTAGTTTAATTGGATTGAAGTCATCGTGGCTTATATATGTAGCGGTAAAGCTATTTCCAAGACAAAAAATTTTGATAAAATAATTCAAAAAATTTTGCTTCTTTTGTCTCCCATCCCCTTGGTCCCTTTTTATTCACTTTCCTTGCACCAAGCTTGAGGATTCAACAATAGAGATACAAATCAAGTCCCTAAAATCCTGTGTAATAAGAACCCTCAAGACAACCACCTAACCTAAAAGAATTGAAGAGGATGTAAGATCTGCATAGCAATCATAAGCTATCAAAACATGTAATGCATCACTTCCTCCACAGAAACTAAAATCAACTTTAAGAATTCGTTCTCACTCTTCTAATCTTGCATAAACTCCACATTCCAACCATTTAAATGCAATGTTTTAGAACTCCGACCAGACCAGCTGGTTCAACCAAGTTCAACCTGGACAGTTCTCTGGTCTGAGTTTTTTACAGGCTCGGAATTAGGAAAAAATCAGTAACAACTGGTAGAACCAAATGGACTGGTTGAACCTGCCTGCCCATTCTGAGTTGCCCTCTCTCTTTTTTAAAGTGGTCAATTAGGGATTTAGGGTTTTGGGGGTTAGTTATGGGTGGTCACATAGTTGACTCAACTACTCAATACAGGCAAAGCCGTGGAAGAAAAGAAAATTTCTTTGGCTCTTCTGGTCCTCTCCCCCCTCTCTCTCTCTCTCTTCTTTAGTTCTTCTCTGAGCGCGCTGTGCTCCCAGTGACGAAGAGGTGGATGGCAGCGGAGGTGAAGAAGAGGTGGATGGCAGCGGAGGTGAAGTAGAGGTTTCCACTTTCCAGAATCCAGATCAGGTAGCATTCCTCAGGTTTGTATAGATCTTTTCTTGTTTAATTTGAGGTTCCACTTTCCAAGTTTCCAATGTGTTGATTTGGGTTTGAATGGTGATTTTACAAGCTCTTGGTGTTGGTCCATGGAATGCATTGTTATAAAATAATAGTTTTTGTGAACTGCACAGCTTAATAGTTGATTGCTGTGCTTGCTTGCTCTGTTAATCTATTACTCAAGTTTTTGAGATGATAAATTAAGCCCTGAAGAAATTGGTGGGGTTTCATTATCTTTGTACAGGCTTTGTTTATATATAATTAATTCCTCATGTATTTTCATTGGAAATAATTGCAATTGCTTGCTGAAACTATTCAGCTCTGTTTTGGGCTTTGGCCCCAAGATAAACAAAGCATTCATCTGTAATTCTGTTTGCTGATAGAAACATGGCAGTTTCATGGCTTTTGGTAGGATTGGCCACAGCCTTCATTCAGTTCTAGTTTAGTTAAAACAGAATCCATGTATTTATTCTTTGTTTGAGCAAACAACTGTTTTATATATGCCTTAATGTAGTTGTGATTCAGCTTGAATCCAAACATGCTTTCACCAAACAAATTGTATGAAGAGATCTGAATTGTGCAACTCATATTTAATTATTACATCTTATATCTGTAGTCCTTTTCGTGTGTGTGTGAAGAGCAAATGCCAAAGAAAAAGAGCCGGTTGCAGAACTTCTACAAGACAACTTGGTTCATCCCTGTACATGAAAGTTAGATTACATCATGCTGTAGAGCCAAGCATCATGTATGCTAGACAGAAGCCGAGCCTTGGTGATCATCAATGGCCGCACCCCATCTGAAAGAGCTTTATTCCCTGGGAAATCCAATGCCCAAGGCATCAGCTTGTAACAGCAAGGGCAATTCAGAAGGAATAGAATCACCTGAAAATTTGAGCTATATGCTTTTACTTGAAAAGTGATAGTTTTGATGATCTGAAAATGTTAGATGTGTTCATTAGTTTGTGAGTAAATTTGAGTTCTATGCTTTTACTTGAAACGTGATCAATTGTACCATCTTTTAATGATGTCATGTTTTTGAAACTCCCCACCTTCTAAGGATATATGGCAAATATGGCTGAAGATATACATGATTTGTTCGCACTTTTCTTACTTTTTGCTTCATGTTTCTTGTCAAATATTTTATGTAACGATACTTTTGAATGTTAATTGTATTTTGCACGGTTGAAGCTAAGAAGAGAAAATATGATCCCATCAATTATGAATGCATAGATATGGTCGGGTAGTCGAGAAAAAACCCAATCCAGATTGATTATGAAGAACTAGAAGATATGCTTGATAAAAAACAAGAAAATACAAATGAGGGAGGGAGTTCCAATACACCAAGACATTAGTGCATCGAGTATCTTATTTGATATTTTGGGATTAAATAAATGAAATTTTATTTCAAGCATTATATTCATTTTTGGTTGCTTGTTGGAACTTGGGATGCGAAGATGAACATGATGATGATGATGTGATACTGATTCAAAAAGGAGTTGATCTGTCATCTTTTGGTGGTGGAAGTGGAAAGGTGGTGATCACAATGATGACGATGATTGGCTAGCCCCATCCCGTGAATTTGAGAAGTGATTCGGTTGCTTCAAATGAAGTTCTTGGCTTGATCTTTGGATATTTTATATTTACATGACTTTACAATTTTGGTTTGTAAGATGATGTTTTATGGTTGTACTTGAAGCTTTGGATAGTTTGTGATTATACTTTGAATTTTGGATGGTTTATGTTCTGTTTGGAATCTATTAGATATGTTGTAGACTTAATGGGTAATGTACTTCGGAGTTTGGATGTGTTTTAAGTTTAAATTTTGGAGTGACTTTGTAATTTGGATTTTAAAATGATGCGTTATGATTGTACTTGGAATGGTCTATTTTGTAGATCATCTAATCATTAAATGATTGACTATTTTGTTAGGATTTTATAATTGATTACTTGCAACAAATGTTGCATATCTATTGTTATATGAAGCTTTAAGGTGTGTGTGTGTGTGTGTGTGTGTGTGTGTGTGTGTATATATATATTACATATTTGTAGTTGTTACAAAGCTTGATTTATATGTCTGGAGCTTTATTTGGTGTAAGTTTATTAAAAAATGAGGTAAAATGTATAAATATATTGGATAATTTTTCCCTTTTTTTTCTTTTTTTTTTGTAGTTTGCACTTTTTAAAATAAAAATATATTTATGATGTCAGCATGCTGTCATGCTGATGTCACCAGTCTGACCGGCTGGTCGAACTAGTCCGACCATTGAACCTATGAAACAGCTAGAGAGTCATCCTCCAGTCCAATTGTCAAAACAATATCTAAATGCCATAACTAAACTTAAGACTGGATTTTTTTTAGAAAGAACTTGACAAAAATTTTGCTCTAGTTACAGTTTTTGGCTTTTATTTTATTTTTTAGAGCTAGGTTTAGATTAAAGTAAAATATGGTAATTTAATTCATATTGCCACATTAACTTCATTTAAGTTATGGGGCCCCTAGTTGAGCCAACCACTAACTATAATAGAGAGGAACGGGCAACCTATTCCACCTTCCTAGGCAAGAGACAAATAGGCACCACATCCTACAAGGCATCCTCCCTTTCTCTCTCTTCAAAAACATAGGTTCAGCCAGTTGTAGAGAGGGCTTAATAGATTTTCTTCCTTTTTTTCGCCATTCAAGATGTCTATGGCAACATATGGAGAAAGAAAATATTTGAAAACAAAAGATATTCTATCTCAGAAATAATAGATAACATCTGGAAACAAGTCGATCCTAGACCCATTCAGATCAGCCCTGATCTATGTTGAGCTGCATCAATATGCCCAAAATGTCAACATTATAAAATCATAAAATATCTAAGTTTTCAGGATTGCACTGCTTTGTGCCATCCCAAAGTTGACATATAAATCTTATACCTCTGGTTTGCATCTAAATACATTCTGCACATTTACCATCTGCCCCAAGTTTTAAGGAAACCACTACTTCCAATTTCCACAACTTAGTCAGATGCCCTTCTATCACTTATCAAATTGCTGAGTTTACCTCTTAACTTGCATTAACTTACCTTCAACACCTGAGTTGTAGTTGACCATACTAAAATGATGGATTTTATTTAAACATTTGCATTTTAGGCCTGACCCACCTAACCTTGTTTGCCCAACAGCCCTTGCTGACTGAGATACCCCCAACCCAACTTTACACGGCCCTCGCTTGATTGATTTTGTGAAACACCACCCACCCATTCGCCCATCTCCATATGATCCCCTTCCCAGCCCCCTTTGTCTTTGCATCTGATCTCCTTTCTAGCCCCCCACCTGTAAACACCTTTTCCCTGTCTTGCCACACCTAGATTGGTACAAACCCTAGGTCACACCAACCTCACCACCATCATCTACAAACCCTTTCTGCTACAACCCTCTTTACATCTCCTCTCCCATCCACCACCAACAAAACTCCACCTTCTCACCCCTCTCCCTCCCTACCGCCCCCTCCCTTCTCTTTCTCTAGATGGCATAATGGCAATAGATGAAGTAGGGTTGCTTGGGTCAAGCCAAGTTCGCCCTGGCCAGGGGTTTAGCAGGGCGTGGATTGGGAGGGTTGTCAAGCCCCGAGAAAAAAGGTTGGGACCCAAAATTGAGTTTTGGTACAAATCATCCTAGTTGATGCATAACTATAACTTCATCATGTATTTAATATCTTAAAACATCAAGCATTCTCAATGGGAGCAGTCTTCCTCTTAACAAGCAATTCATTATCTTGATGTCATTCTTTTTCCAATTTTGCAAATTGATTGCTTCTAATCATGTTACAAGTTGTTCTCCCAATCTCCGTGGTTGGTTACCTATGTTTAAGTGGCTTTCCTTGCACACCAAGCAAACACCAAGATACTTGCACTATCATTTGTTAATTTATCCTACACCGAATACTAGATCCTATCTTGATGATTTTAATCTTCTTTGCCTAAATATTCAAACAACTTTATGACAAATCATTTCTTTTACATGAGAATCAACCTCCCATTCCTCCTTTTTCTTTCTATTTGTTTTATTTTTTTAAGACCCTTGCCACAATATTCAGCTAGCATTTCCTATATGAGTGGCTTTTATCAATCAAACATATCTCATCAACAATAATCACAAAAAAAAACTAACTTCTTTCTACCTCTTTCTAACATAGATGCAAGACTTTGCAAGCCAACCTCATGATGCACATTATCTTTGTCTGCAAAAATATACTAGCACCACCCTTCTTGCCAACTTGAGATTTTGCATTATCAATGTCATTATTCCAAGATTAACTAATTCAAAGCCCCATGATCAAGAATATTTGCTAATCTACAAACATACTGTCAGCGGCATCATACAAGCATAGCTTCCATTGACTAATTGACTTTGGGCATCAACAGCACTTGTGAACTCATATATGGTCATGTACTCTTAAGCATCATTTCTCTTAAGCATCATTTCAATTCTTCTTCAAACAAAGCATCAAAACCACCTTTTCTGAAAGCCACCCTTATGCTTTCTTTCTACATTTCTAAAAGATCCTTTTTACAATAATTATGTTATCGTGGCAGAAAATTTCTGTGACAAACTTAAGTTGACTGAGGTTTTCTAGAAAAGTGTCTAGCATTTGGTACATCAGCCATCTTAGTATGGCCCAACGTTCATTTGACACACCTAAGGAGCATTTTTTTGTCTTGTACATCTCCTTCTGCTCTGAGTATTGTGTGATTATTTTTTACAAACCACAACAAATATTATCTACCCCACATCCTATTTTAATAAATTCAAACTTTTTGCAAGGTCAAGAACTCATCATTGCAGACATCTTATGCTGAGATCATCCAAAACAAATCTTTACTTATTACGAAATCTTCACATTATTCTGAGCTCATACACTGATGCAGGGCAAACACAAAAACCATCAAAACAAATCCATAATAATAGTAATGAGCCAAAAACTACATTATATCATAATCACAAATAACTAATTTTATCATGCAGGTAGAAGCAATTTCACATGTGAAAGAACATAAAGTTTCCACTTAAACAAATGCCAAAGGAAAGACGGAAATGGTACCATTTGATGAGCGAACCAAAGAGAAAATGCTGCATGATGGGCACCTTCTCAAGCACCTCAGCCTTATACATCTTCAACATTCCACTGTTCACCTTGCTCCATGTCGGGACCGCACTGATATCATCAAGCATCGGGGAGTGCTCAGCAAATACCCCCTTCTTCACCTTCTTCACAAAGGCCACACAGGCCAAGTACATATACTCATGAGAGAAGTTATCAAGAATGTCCTGGTTGTGAATCGACTTGGGCTTCATATACTTGTGATCAATGAGCTGAGCAGAGCCAAAGATAAAGGGGAGAAAGTGGTAGTCGTCGAGGCCCCAGACACCGTGAGACCCAGCGGGCTCGAGAGAGTAGGTGGTCTGGAGCCTGCGCATGAGTTCGAGGTAGGCGACGAAGACCCGGGTGACGAGGGCTGGGTAGTCCTCCTCCCTGATAAGGCTGAGGCGGCCAAGGCAATAGAGGAAGGCGGCGAAGTTGGTCTCGTGGCCGGTGCCGTAGTCGATGCGGAAGGCGTTGCCGAAGGAATCGAGAAGGTAAGGGAGCAGCTCGTCGGCGGCGGGAAGGAGCTCGTCGGAGGTAAGAATGGGGTAGAGGAAGGCGGGGGCCTCGGCGGAGAGGCGGGCGTGCCAGCACCGGTAGGCGGGGTTGCCGTAGCGGGCGGGATGTGGGAGGGGGGGAATCTCGTCGATCCAGGAGGTTAGGGTTTGGAGAAGGAAGAGGAGGGACGTGAGGGTTTGGGAGAGGGGGGGAACGGGGTCGGAGATCTTGTGGCCACGGACAGAGTGGGAGAGGGCAGCGATGAAGCCAAGGAAGTGGCGGCCAGCGGCGGAGGAGTGGAAGCGGCGGATGTCATCGGGGGAGGAGATGCGCTTGGTGGGGGTTTCGAAGTCATAGGGAGGGATGGCGCGGGGGACGGGGAGGGGCTGGGGGACGGGAGCGAGGATGATGGCGTTGGTCTGGGTGGGGGCGTTGATCGCCGGCAAGCGGATAGGGCGGTACGCCGGCGGGTTGTAGGCGTCGGTCCAGGGAGGTGGAGATGCGACGGAGGCGGTGGGGCCGCCGCAGGCAGAGCACACCGACGGTGGCGGGCTCGCCTCGGCCGCGGTGGCGGTGGCGGAGGTGGAGGTGGAGCAGACGGCGGCGCACGAGACGTCGGCGCAGGCGGCGGAGGAAGGGGAGGAGGGCTCGGTGTCGGCCATTTTTTATGGGAAACGATGCAGGGTTTGGAGGGAGAGGCTGGACAAGAAGCGAGGGGAAAAGGGAGGAGAAGAAACGAGAGAGAGGTGGGGGTGGGGGGGTATGCGGGGGGAAGGGAGAGGAAGAAACGGTTTCTTGCGACACTGATCAGGACTGTTGATCGTTGATCATGGGCCGAATGTAGGACGTGGCCAACCGTTAGGTGGGCTAGCGGACGGGGCTAGCAAGTGGATTACGAATGGGCCTTCGTAGTTTACAAAGACGTCATCTCCAAATAATAAAAGGTGCTTAGAAATTTGTAATTGCAGTTGCTGGGCTAGCCATATTTTTCTGAGTATTGTTTTGTTCTTTGACATCTTAAAGTCTAGTCTTCTTTTTGTAATTCCATCAAAGTTAGTGAAAATAAATGAGCAGTTATCAATTGGCATGTAAGTTGCACTCAAACATCTCAAAAAACAAAAAGATTGCCTTGATTTGATGATCTTATGTATCCCAATTATTTTAAGTTAATGCACAATGTTTAGCTGTAAGTGATCATCTGGTGCATGACATTTTTGACATCTTTCTAGTTACTTTCTCTCCAAATTAGCATTTCAAATGTAACATAGGTCAAACAAATAATTATAAATGACATCATATGTCATGATGAATTCTCTATATAGGATTTTATTATAGCTTGAATTCCATGCCCATATTCTTCCTATGCACCATTTCATGTACGGTGGAAGTGGATCAGATAATATCTATTTTATATAATATTTAAAAAAAATTAAAAATAAATAATTATATTAATATATTATTAATTTGATTTATAACCTATTTATAATATCTTTAATTCTATGATCATAATATTCGATCACCCAACTTATATTCGTATTTCAATTCATAATTCAGATACCCAGTTTGCATCTATAACCATTTTAAAAAAAGATATGGATATAAATTTTTGCATTGGACTAACATCTATCCATATCCATATTCGTTAAATAAAATAAATACAGATATAAAAATACTACTATTCGATAATTTTCAGCCCTTTTTCCCCCTCCTTGCCTAAGTATTTCAATTATGAAAACTTTAATATGTATCAAAATATTTTTTTTTCAAAATATCAAATTAAGTACATGGGAGGCAAATGGCCCAAGCTTGCATTATATTGGACTAAAGTGCATTGTCCAAGCAATAGAAATTCTTTGTGCACCATCTGCAGTATAGAAAATCTGACATGGAGGGCACCATCTTATCCGATAGTCCACGTAGCCACCGTTTCCCAATATACATTTAATATTAGTAGGTCAGCTTTTTTATTTAAAAATTTTATAAATATATTTCTTAAAAATTATGACATTCTTCTTAAAAATTATGACATCCCTTCACAAAAATTATGATACCCCTGCATAAAATAATAAACTCAAGAAGAGTGTCATAATTTTTGTAAATGAATAATATTATTTTTAAGAAAGGATGCCATAATATTATTTTCATATATATTCATTATCTTTTTTTTTTTTATGAAGGGATGTCATAAATTTTAAAAAAATATTTTTATCATATAAAATTTTTAAACAAAAAAGCCAACTTGCTAGTATTGAGTGTGCGTTTGGAAGCAGTAGCTACGTGGATCAATTGGATAAGGCGGTATACTTTACATTGGATTTTCCACACCGGAGGAGGCTGTGCACAAAGAATTTCTCGTCCAAACAAAGCTCCAAGCTTGAGCTTGGGCTCGCTGGTTAGGCACTTTCGTGTCAGGCTAATTACTGGTTTAGTTGCCCTCTCAAAGATCCATTGTGCATTTTCTCTACCCTTTAGAGGTACACAAACTGGCCCGACAGAAATTTTATTTGAAATATAAACTTTGGAGTCATAAGGAGTTGTTCAAATTGCATATTTTGTTTGCCAAGTTAGGCCTAGATTGGACCTTAACCCACCTAGCTTCTAGCTCTTTAACTTAATTAAAGCAAGTGGAGTTTCCATAACTCCTCCCTATTCTCAAAACACTTATCGACGAAAGTTGCAAGTGGAGCTGGCCCTAAGTTCTTCTCGTGCCTCTAAAAATTTATTTATTGCTGGAATGTTTTGATTAGATGCCTAGCTCTTGTCTAGATCAATCCCCTAATGATTTTGGGCAACTCCAAGCCAAATTGAGACCATTAAATGTATATCGCAGTATCAAGATTGCAAAAGCCAAGCCTAAGCTTGACCTATTCCAGGCAAGACGGGTTTATAACTTGTAGGAAAGAAAGATTCACCTTCCTTCATGCGAATCCACCATAAAATCATCCGTTAATCACTTTGAGATATGTGCAGATATCCGAATGCCGAAGTTCAGAGTGCTTTGAGATCCATGCTATGGGTTATCCCATGGTAGATTCATATAATGGAAATCGTTCTTCGGCACGAAAGATACAATCCCAATCCATTCTAGACACATCTAGTCTATTCCAACATCTTCCTATATTATATAAGGCTATCTAAAATGGATCCCAAGAACAGCCCTCCATTCTCGTGACAGAGCTTACTGTGATGCAGACCTTCATTTGAAACTATTCAAGCTGTCTACAAAGTGGATTTCCTGAGTACAGATTTTAAACTCCAGTGGTTGGCAGGTAGGAGTCTAGGAGACTATATGCCTCTCTGGAGCAAATGTTAATGAACACATGGTGGAGAAAGTATGAAGCATTAGGATTAACCTCATTTAGTTTTTCACTATTGATTCAATAGTCCCTAGGTATTGATATATCTAGGATACCATGTTATCGAACCGTTACCGAAGCTATTGATGTATCTAGGATGCCATATTATCGAACCGCCTTTTTGCTACCATATTCACCAGTGACCCTAGGTATTGATATATCTAGGATGCCATGCGATCGAACCACCTTTTCGCTGCCATATTCACTATTTTTTGTTCTTAAACGTGGCAGCTGGCTGACTTCTCATCAAAATGATAGTCATAATGATCAAGTGCTAATCAATGTCATATTACCTAAGCATTTTTATGAATCCCTTCACTTGCTTAAGGGTTTTGGCCTATGATATGGCCCAAATTCAATGCTCACTAAGATCACGGATGCCAACTTGGCCGATTAATGGATGAGTGACGCATGTTGTGTGCAATTAATACAAGCAAACCCAAGACAAATAGCACGAATGGTTACAACTTGACGTGATCTCATAAGACAGATGAGGAGAGATGTGACGGCCCAGGTGGCTGATAAAGAAAGGCGTAATCGTTCATCTGAAAATCTTTCAATCATATTATGATAAACTCTTATCCTCCACTCTATATAAACCAGGATAAGAGACCTCTGAATAAGAAAGAACTTTAACATCACTCTTAGCTCATTACTTGTGCTCTCAAATCTTTTTTGTTCCGTCAAAATTTTATCTAACTTGAGTATCGGAGAGTTCTCACATTCTAACAACTCTTACTTTTCTTTGTTTGTAGCATAGATCCTACATCGTGCAAACTAGTTTTGTCCTAGCAGACCAATCTTCATCAGCGCCAACTCCATGACAACTCCTTTGGGGTGGATTTTGGAAAGCAACAACTTGCACCATTATTATTTTTGTGCAAATTTGAGTTCACACAATATCCTTACATGTCCCACCTCAATCATGCAACCTCCATGAGCTAGGGTAGGAGCCAAGTCAATTAAAGACATGTAGGCCAAACCCTACCTCAATAATGTAAGCTTTTTATTAGCCATATATGCTCCTTCTTTCATCCTCTTTGGCTATCAAACAAGTATGTATCTTTCACCAATCAAGCAAATGCATATAAGTTTCTTCATCCACAGCTGCAAATCAAAGGTTTAGTGGTACAAATCCAGCTTGAATTGTATCTGTTGCATCCCTCTTATAGGACCGCGCTAATCTTCCTCAATCGGGTAAAATATTATATGATGTCTTACCAAAATAAT
The DNA here is from genome assembly GCF_000442705.2 of Elaeis guineensis. Lineage (NCBI taxonomy): Eukaryota > Viridiplantae > Streptophyta > Magnoliopsida > Arecales > Arecaceae > Elaeis > Elaeis guineensis. The sequence goes on from NC_026007.2 coordinate 66,889,237, forward strand.
ATATCTAAAACATCATTTCTGGAACATATTCTTATCTTGCACTACCCCTTCTCATTCTTCAACCAAATTGCACCGAGCAAGATTGTGTACTATAAGCAGCAACATCAAAGGAGAAATATGTGCAATCACTTGTCTTCACAACTTTCCCATACTTTGTAAGTACTCTATAAATAATCGATTCTTGGTGTTGAAAAGAATTGTTACACAATAACAATATGCTCTCGGCCAAGCATCAAGCAAGGCAAGTTATTGGTGGAAAACAAAATCAAAAAAAGCCACTCTATGCTACATCATTAATTATATTCAGGTACATTGGCAAAGCCAATCTATTCTCATGTGTACCATTAATTGTACAAGTGAGATCAATGATTGAATATATTCTGGTCCTCATCAAGAACATGTGTACCATTAATTGTACAAGTGAGATTAATGATTGAATCTGTTCTGGTATATGGTCCATGCATCGAATGGACAGAAGACCTAACACCCTCGTTGCTACCTCCCCTCTTTCTGCATGCGGTCCAAGAGGCCGTATTATATTTCCAAATGTGTGGTGTGGCTAGACGCCTATGCCGCTATAGCTTCTCTCTTGGCCGTTGTCTTCTGAACCAAGATAGGAACCCAAGGCCAACAATCTCCGGCTATAACGGGACACGGTTCCCATGGCCGGATGAAACGGGTCACGTCCTCTCAAGCCGTATAACGCTTGTTAGGCACCAGATGACATTTCCCAATCTGTGAGGGAACGGCTCACGTCGCTGGAAAATCGTGCGTTATTACTTCATTGGGCTTCCCATTTGCGAGTGTGGGCCTCCAGCTAAAACTGCCGACACCGACCATGGTGCGTCTAACCCAGATGGGCAGGAAAAACTTGGGAATTAGAGCTAAAGTTTAGTGACATGAATTCAAAGCCGAAGAATGTAAAGAAGATCCGGCTTGACCTCGGCATCAAGCAAGTTGCAACGCTGGAGAGCTGATCTAAATTCAGATCGGTGGGATCAGCATACCCAAACTACCATGGAAAAGCTAGGTGATGTCAATCATGTTCGATCTGATGTTACCATGCCCGATCCGACCTATCATAGAAAACATACAAGTCCATTTATTAGGAGGTATCCAACGAGGGATCTTTCGATGCTTAAGTCTGATACTAACCTCAAAGAAAAAAAAGATTTAAGAGGGCGAAATAGCAACATAGCAATAGGATCAAAAAGAACATATCTAGAGGACCATTAGATATGCTTTATATAGGTGAGGGCTAATGCCCATTGCTAAGAAAATCAAGCATATATACTAGCTGTTATAGTAATAGCTGACCTATCTTGCCTGAGAATCATACAAAGAGCCCAGGAAGAAAGAGACATTGAGTGAAAGTGGAGGCAGAGGAGGGCGAGTGGGGGCTGGAGGGAGTCGGTGAAGTAGGTGTTAGGAAAAGAAGGGGGTGGCACTGAACAAGACCCGAGGGAAGAGAGATAGATGGAGTTGTCCCCCTTTGCTGAAGCAATTATTTTTTTATAAAATTACTTTTTTCTCTAATTTGCAGGTGGAAACTTAATCATGGTTAAGGAGCAAAGAGCAAACGTCTTTGGCCTATAGCTTACGTGAATTAGGTGCTGATTTAGCGGCCTTTTATTGACTTTTGTCTATAGCATATGTGGTAGACTATCTCTACCTAAGAATTTCTTTTGGGAGGAGGGAGGAGAAGATCTTTTAGCAACAAAAGTTTCCATATATTATTGCTACCAATAATTGGTTTACCACCCAGGGTGGAGAAAGTAAACAACCTTAGGTCGAGTGTAAAAAGCATAAATTCATCCCAATTATATTTGATACAAAATACATTAATACTATAGCATTATGAATTTTAAACTTTATAACATATTATGGACATAGCCTGATGCCCACAGCCTTAAAAATATCAAGGTTACAGCTATGTGGTTTCCAATGGGAGACTACAAATATGATGCTTAAGCTTAAATCTTTTTAACACTAAAGGCATGCTTTGTTGGAGGGAGTTGGACTCTAAAATGAAAATGGTAAGAAGTCTTCTGTTCCGACCCTGCACCAATAATTCACATTCTGATTTCAATTCGAAACTTAGAGTATGATATATGTGTAATCTCATGGATACCACTTGTAAGGACAACACCTGATCCTGTAAGCTTAAGAGAAATAAGGAAAAATACCAATCATGTCACATATTATTATTATGCAATCTCTCTTTTGTTTTTTTTTTTTTTTTTTTTTTTTGTGGTGGTGGCAGGCGACGTTTTCCCGGTAAAAGAGACCAAAATTTCCAAATTGAAGAGCCCAAGAAACGTTTAAACAATAAAATAAACCATTTTCATAATATTATCATATGAAAAAATATTGGCTATATATTGCCTGGCTCTTGAATGCTAATACAATCAAAAGAGCCCAAATAATACTTTCTTGACTAGTTATTTTGGGTGAGGTCCAATTCCTTTGAGACATGGATGGCAAGTGATACAATACATTTTGAGGCCTACGTTGCAGAGTTGTATTTCCTTATAGGCATCTTACTTCGTTCTTCAGATCATTATGTAAACAATCTATGATTATGTACATTAGAAGTTTTACAAAAAGCACCAGAGTCACCAACTTAAAGGAAAGGAAAAGAAAAGAAAAAAAAAGATAGAAGGGCCCTTTCCTCATTTCACCTTCCCATTGTTCCTTATTCCTGGCCTTACTTTCCTTCAGCTATTGGCTGTCATATCTTCTTTGGAAAAATTTTTCCCAAGCTTTTGGTTGGTGGTGGTTGAATGTTGAAGTATAGATCCATCCTCCATCTAATGGTGCTATCATTGGTTGGCTAAAACAATAGATACTGGTCCAACCTTATCATATTAGAGTTCTCTAAGTTTTAGATGTCTAAAGAAGTCATGATATTAATTAAATAATGAAAAAAAGATGTGATCATGTGAAATCAAAGAAAAAGGAAGTCATCACCTTGAACTCAATTTGATCTCTCTGGAGGACATTCAAGAAACCTACAATATCAAAACGAGCATCGATTCTTTAGAGCGGATTGCCCGTGGAGTGCTAACGACTGCCATAAAAGATGGGCAGCTAAATATCGATTTTTTTTTTTTTTAAAAAGACATCATAAATGCCCTATTATTTCATAATATTTATTTTACTTTACCTGAAAATAACTTACTTTCATTAAATGATAATAACTTACTCCCAAAATTACTCCATTTTACTCGGCTACACTAAATACAATAATAAACCAATCTGCCAACCAAGAACTTTGAATCCAAAAACTATGGAACGTCCTCGTCGCCTCGCTACTGCCTTCGTGCAGTCCACTCCCCCACCATAAGCCAAATCAAGCGTCTCTTTCCATCCGCATCCAAACCAAAAATAACAATATTGGAACAATGATACTTACTCTTTTTTCCTGGTTCAAATATTAATATGCTTTATAATATTACCCAACGTCATCAAGTATAATACTTGAAGACCCCATCCTTATTAATACATTCCTACCCACCTCCACTCTACTTTTGATTACAGTCTTATAGGCTTTCTTTCTTTTCACAGTTTATATATATAATAACAAAAAAAAGAAAAAAAAGTACGGAAATTTTGCACATTTTTGTCCCTGGAGTCTCTTACACAAGGCTGGTACACTGCGATGTCTCCGGGTCCCACATGGCGGGCAGCAAATACTTCCTCCCAGCCAATCCCTTCGCATTATAGCTGGCCCCGGTGGTGGGGTCCAACAACGTCTTGCCTGGGTACCCTGGGTAGGCCCCACTCCCGAACACTCCCGTGCACGCCGTTACTGCCTCTAACGGCGCCGTCGCCGGCCCCTGGTAGTATCCGTCGCCGTAAGGGTTCGTCACGGTCCCGGCTAACAGCGTGGCGAAGTTGATGACCATGCCGTCCATCCCGACGTCGCCGTTGGGCGCTACTAACGGCGGGGTCTGGGGGCCGTAGACGGGCTGGTGGAAGGGCCAGGCGCACTGGCCCGGGCACTGGACCGTCGAGTCGCCGACCCAAAGATAGGCGAACCGGGCCCGGCCGAGACGGGCGGCGGGGGCGGACGCGTGGGTCCCGCACCGGCTCATGCAGAACCCCTCGACGGCGACGTCGGAGGAGGTTAGCACGGCGGCGACCGCCCCGTGGTGGGGCCCAGCGCGGGAGGCGAGGGTGGCGAGGTCGGCGGAGGTGAGGGTTTTACCGAGGGAGTACTTCTCGTCGAGAAGCTGGAGGCCGAGGGAGACGCTGGAGGCGGCGGCGCGGTAGCGGGCGGTGGTGCGCCACCATGATGCGGCGGATGGGGCGGCGGGGAGGAGGCAGAGGCGGGGGAGAGGGAACGGACGAAGTCGGCGAGGATGGAGCGCTGGGTGGCGGAGAAGCGGCCGTACCACAGGAGGTGGACGTGAGGTTACCGGTGAGGAGTGGGCCGTTGTGGTACTGGAGGACCAGGGGCTGCTGCTCGACCAGGATAAGGTTCCTGGGGTCGGCCACGGAGGAGTGAAACAAGAGCAAGAAAGAGAGAAGAGAAAACAGTGGCGAGAGAGCCATAGGGTCTTTAAACCTGGCAGTTTTAGACGGCTGGTACTTGGCTTTGGGTTTAACTGTGGCTTGCAAGTTGAGTAAGCGAAAGCATTTATATAGGGGGAGGGAGGTGGGGAGTAGGGGTGGGAGATGGAGAGTGGGGGACGAGGGGAACAGCTGGAGACCGCGGTAATGAGAGCGACGTAGACTTAACGGAGGGGGGTATATTTTAACAGGGGTTGACACGGGGGCACCGGGAATGGTGGTTCTAGGGAGGGGCCTTTGGGATCTGGTCACCGCACTGAAATGGAGGAGCATGTCTTTCGGTCGGGTTGAAGTTGGTTTATTTTGGTTGCCGGATGCATGCGATAATATTTTGGTGTTCATCCGTAAATTGTCAAGATATTAGGATCACTTGGCCGCCAGATATTCTTTCACAAGTTGTGCACGTGTGAACCAGCAAATTACCAAGATATTAGAATGAATTGGGCCACTAGATATTCTTGCATGCATCTTGTAAACAATTGATTGAAATTAGAATCAACTAAGACATGAAATGCCTTTTTTTCCTAAGATCATGTCTAGATTTTATGCAAAGTCTAATGAAATCTGGTATATTAGTATAGGTATAATCACACACAATATCTAGATCTTTATGAATCATAAAAATACATGTAAAGGAGTTAGTATATATCAAAGCTACCGTACATCTTATTTGCATGACAAAGATGCATGATGCATCGAGCTTATAATTAAGCAAATATAAAGTCCAAAATTAATGCCACAGCAATTAGATAAGATGAACATAATACAGACTTGTTTTAATCGTAACTAGGCATATAATTTTTGTCCAAGCACTAAGTAGTTGGTAATTTCTTAAACTATGAGACCCTTCTTAAGAAATTAGATTGAAGCCACATTGATTTAGATTTATATCAAAACAAGATTTGGCACAGCACAAACTTTTTTCATATTGTATGACTACCATCTCCTGCACAAAGACGCAATACCTTGATTTGGTACCATCAACTTGTCAATTAAGCATTCCTTATGAGCTCTTTATGTCCAGCTTGGAGTTCCCTGGGTAATGGATCTGTTCCGGGCTGGCTAAGATTTGGATCCGGTCGGGGAATCCTTCTACGGGGTCACCTAACGTGTCAGGGGTGACAGCATCCACTCCTCCACGGAGAACGAGAAAGGAGACCCCAACCTTTGCGCAGAACCCGGGGCGGTAGAAATCGATGACGTGACAGCCAAGGGATAAAGAAAGCAGGGAAGTGTGACAAGAACGCCAGTGTTGAAACTACCAGAATAGCCCTCTTGTGCTGACCTATTTACACCTTTATCTTCCCCATGCTTATCATTGCCTCATGGGACAAAACAGATGGGGAGACGTGGCACCAACATCTGCGAGGGTGTCGTACCTTCGTCACCATCTCGTTTAACGTAACAACGTTCGTTTTTTCTTCCTTTTTGTTGCCACTCTCTTCGAGCTAGGCTGTGATTTGTGATGCTAAGAGCGTCTTCACTTTGGGAGGCACCAAGACTAAAGAACTTTAGATAATTAGTGGTACGGTCATGTAGGTCAAATAAATATCTACACTATAGATCTCGTGAAGCTCATTGGATGCTTAACATGACCACAATGTTGTTGGGGACCAGTTAGTTTTAGCTCTAATCCATGATTAGCCAACAGAAGAAAAAAAATATATATTTTTATTCGTCATCATCTCCATCCACTATCTTCTCGGATTCCAATTTTTCATAAATTTATATAGAGAGCATATATTATTAATAGCTAAATTAATTGAGTAGCGAAACCAATGGTAAACTTCAGATATTTTGCCGTGATTTGAGGGTGGTAGCCTAGGCTAGCAAGCTGTGCATTCAATGTTTGTAGCACTGAAATATGATAATATTGGACAAATTATAGAACTGTTTTGAACTAGTTAGAATGCAAATTATTAAAGTCCGGACAGGTCTTGCCACCAAGAAAGTAACCAAATTAAGCTGGCCGATACGTTGCACCAATGCCTGTTCTTACGGTGTGTACTTAATGGTGGGATCTTTTACTTCAAGGGAAAGGGAGGGGGAAAAGCTACCCAATTTATTAAAATTGCAAACAGATCTCATCATCATTACAGTTGGTTATTAGACCAAAAAATAAGAAGATATGATCCCACCAATGGACCAAGAACGGTACCAAGCCAAAGGTGGCCAAACAAACAAATTAAAACGTGGGTGCACGGGGAATCTGTGCGTACTCTGTCTCACATATTTTAGGATACAATCAGAACCTTCATGGTATAAGCTAGCAAGCCATAGCTTTGCCTTCTGCTCCACATAATATAAGATAAGCTCAGCCGACATGGAAAAGGCCAAGCTCGCCTGGACCCCAGCATCATTAAGGGGCGGACCTGGGTGGTCCTAATCGTCATTAAGGATCCTAAACTTTATATACATCGCAGTCAGGCGTGCCACATTCACACACAGTTGTAAAGGTGATGGAGTCGACAAGGAGCGGGTCAAAAGACGGGTGCTGGCTAAAGGACGAGGAGCAAAAGAGGGAAGGGCATGGGAGCGTTTTCGCGCGTGCGAGGGGATGGTGTCGCACGTGGTGGTCCGAGCTCATATTATATTACGATTCTGAAGGGAGAAAGGGACGAGACTGAAGAGGAGACAGGACTGCCGACATACTCTGTGGGACACGTGTGGGACAGGTGTCTAAGATAATGCACAGGTGTGGCGGAGCATGGATTTTCGTGCATATAACTCGCAATTGGATCATTCAGCAGCCATGCGACTTCTCACGTGCAAATCCGTGAGCGTGTGGTCTTTGCAATGGTAGATGTATTTTTTTTTTTTTTTTGTTTAGTGCGACTAAGTCCCGTGTGCAGCAACCTTTGACACGAATCCCGTGCGGAATTCCCTCGATGTCTTCCCTCTTGTACTCGTTACATCATTATATTTATCTAGAATTCGCTGTGTGCATCCATCAAAAGTTAAATAACCCCTCTCGATCCCCACTACTTAAATCACCCATAGGACAAAAATTTTTACCTATTACACTCACGGAGAAGCTATAACACAGCTGTGAATTAGACTGAAGACCGTAAACAAAAAGATGTTATAAGAAAAGCTAAACATTGGTGATGTAGAACTTAGAAAGAGCATTTTGGGCTTTTATGAGAAGGATATGCTTTATAGCAAGCATAAATGTATGATCTAGATAAATAGGAAATGGAAAGGCCATTCACTAGAAAGCCTTGCAACCATACCGTCTACAAAATTTAAGCAACAAAGAGCATGGTAACTGTCCCCCATAGGAGGTTCTACATATGAAACACTCTTGGCAAGTTCAAGGTGAACATTTGCAGTTTAATAACCACTCCCATGGAAAATGTTCAATGCAAACGAAATAATAATTAATCTAACAGGAATATGATCACCACTTTCTTCAAAGCATTGTAAGGCATATGAATATCAGAAACAAGTGATTCATGGAGTTATGTAAGGAAAGAAAAAAAAAAGATTGGTTTATGTTATTCCAACCCAATGGTGTAAAAAAAAAAATAAAGGCTTTTAAAAAATCAGCAGCAGAAAGATGAAAGTTTTGAACCAACTTATTGGCAATAAAAATATTGTCACTGATTCTTTGGCCCTTGATGAATGCTGATTAGCTTCTTATTTAATTATAAATTTATACTTTGAAATTATTTTAATGATACTTAATATCACCTGATTTATGCTGCCATAAAAGAAAAGGTATATATAGTCTGTCATACAAAAAGTCACATGCTCCTGCCACTTCTAGGACATTCTAAATATGTTGACACATCAATCAAGTTCCACCCAATTTTCCCAAACACTTTACAGAGCTTCTCCAACTCAAAGCCCCCAAGTAAAAGAGATAGGCAGATGCATGAGAGCTTTTACCTCATACTCCCAAAATTTTATGCTCTCTTCAGGGAAGAGAGAGAGGAAAAAAAAAAAAAAAACCCGAGAGAAACATCACGAGTAGATTGATCGGCATGTTAGTTAACACTGTCCACTAGATGCTGCCCATTGCTAAAAATGCTATGAAAAATTGGAATAATAGATCTCCATTTTTTCTCGATTAAAGGGACTTAAGAATTAGTTCAAAAAAGTTGATAATGCTTGCCCAAACACATCTTGTGGTAAACCCATAGTTCCGAGGGAGTTTTTTTTTTTTTTTTTTCTTTTTGACAATATTCCTAGGGGAGATCTTAGTATTATAATTTGGTAAGCAAACCCTACGATTCAAATTATGGAACCCGTCGATACTGTTAAGAGCAGTGCAAATGAAATTCTCCTGATCAAGAAAACGTTACAATCATACAACATTATTCTAGCCCATTTAATTACGGGAGGTCAACATCCTTATTGTGCTTCCATTTACATGATAATTATTTTGTTAAAAAATAAGGAAAAGTTCATAAGAGAAAGCAACTATATAACTCCGCTTACAACTTTCTTCTCTATACGAGGGTGGAATGATAAGACGTCATCGGGTCTCAAATTCTACTCATATTTAGTCGGGCCTCGGACCCAAACTCTATTCAGTTTTAGTCGGACTTTGGACTGGATCAGTTTAAAATGTAATATTTGTGTGCCTCAGTCTGGCTTTAAATTCCCATCCTCAAGTTATAATTAGCCCACTGGTCTTATCCACCAAAACCCGGCCCCGATATCCAGGATAAGCCCCTGGCCCAAATATCACCGTACATGCAGATGCCGCCTTTAACGGCGCGTCAGCGGGCAAGGCTAATGATCACGCCGTCCATCCCGACGTTGCCGTTAGGAGTGACTAACGGCGGGGTCTGGGAGCCGTAGACCGGCCGATGGAAGGGCCACGCGCACTGGCCCAGACACTGGACCACCAAGTCACCGCTCCAGATGAACCCGCTCGATCCGGACTACGGGCGGTGTGTCCCGCCCCGGTTCGAGCAGAAGACGTTGCCGGCCACGTCAGCGGAGGTGAGGGCGACGTTGATGTCGGCAGACGACGTGCCGGATTCAGAGGCTCTGAGAGGGAGAGGGGCGAGGGGAAGAGGGATTTGTCAATGGCGTTGTGGTCGTCGAGGAGCTGGCGGCCGAGGGAGAGGGCGGCCCGTGCCGCCATCGACGGCGGTGGTGCTCCACCAGGAGGTGGCGGAAGGGGTGGTGGCTAGCTGCCGGAGGAGGGACTGGTGGAGGTGGAAGTAGGCGACGATGGAGCGTTGGGTGGCGGAGAAGCGGCCGTACTAGAGGAGGTTGCCGGTGAACCCAAAATAATGGAAGGGGTATACAAAAGAAAATAAAGAAAAAGGACAAAAACAAGGGAGAAAGAAAAAGCGCGTGAACCCCAAAAAAAAAAAAAAAATCCATCTCAAAAGTTGCAAATTCAAGTGACAATCCAACCCCTCGGAACTTAAAATTTTGAAATTATTATTTATAATTCGAAGATCGAAAGCTGCCAGAAGCAACGTACCGCCCTACCGGGCCTAACCAAGCTTCCACCACTAAGAACCAAATTCCGTGATTATATCATCATCTAGGATTCCAATACATATAAGATATATTCAAATCACAATGATCGAGTAGGTCCCCTCACCATCGAACCGGATTCGGGCCTTGAACAGTCACGTGGGTTGAGGATGACCAAGAGAACGTACACCCCGTGGTCTCCTTGGCTATGCCAAGCACAAGTTGGAAAAATGTTAATTCTACTACCATCCCCGTGGTTTTAATCTCTATTATCTAAATTTTAAGCATCAAATGAATAACATGAAACAAAAACGTAATTCGAAAATGAATGAAATAATTACAGACAATCTATATCCCCGTTCTTCCACTGCTCTCTTTACCGTATACATCCCCAAACACACCACACCACTCCCACTACACCAAGGTAGAGCAGCTGGACGTTGACGGGTCAAACAAGGCTGGAACTAGGTACTTCCTCCCGTGGGCCCCATTTGCGTTGTAGCTCGCCCCCGTGGTGGGATCCACCAACAAGTCGCCGGCGTATCCCGGATACGCCCCCTTGGCGTACACCCCCGTGCACGCCGTCGCCACCTCCAACGGCGCCTCCTTCGGCCCCTGGTAGAATCCGTTACCGAACGGGTTGGTCACCGTCCCGGCCATCATGCTCGCCAAGTTGATCACCATGCCGTCAATCCCGACGTCGCCGTTGGGCGCCACCAGCGGCGGGCTCTGGGGCCCGTAGACCGGCTGGTGGAAGGGCCAGGCGCACTGGCCCGGGCACTGGGTCGCCGAGTTGCCGACCCAGATATAAGCGAACCGGCCGGACTTGGACCGGGGTGAGGTCCCGTGGGTCCCGCACCGGCTCATGCAGAAGCCCTCGACGGCGACGTCATCCGCCGTCAGTACGACGTTGACGGCGTACTTCGGCGCCCCGCGGCTCGCCAGCTTGGCGATGTCGGCGTTCGTGAGGGACTTCCCGAGAGTGTAGGCTCGTCGAGGATCTGGTCGCCGAGGGTAAGCGTAGGGAACTTGGTCTTCGACCGGGCGTAGTACTTCTCGGTGGTATTCCACCAGGTGGACACAGACGGCACCGGCTGCTTCTGGCCACCACCCTTCGAGGAGAGGGATGTGACGAAGTCGGAGATGATGGCTCGCTGGGTGGCGGTGAACTTACCGTACCAGATGAGGTTTACCGATATAGGTCCCGTGAGGAGGGCTCCCTTGTGGTAGGTTAAGACAGGGGATGTTCTTCCACCAAAGCATTAGCTTTCTAGCCCCATAGGAGCACTGGAATAGAAGAGAAGCTACTACTAAGAAGATACAAAGGAAACAAGGGCTAATACTGGAAGACGCCATTGGTATAGAACAATAAGAGAAGAGAAGAGGATAGGGTATGTCTTGGGTTATATTAGGCGCTTCTCTTTGAGACGAAGAGAAGGGAGTGGCATTTGGGTTGGGAGAAAGGATGGCGTGAAGGGGGTTTATATAGTGTGAGGAGGGGAGCTTTAGGGGTTATGAGATGATGTTATTGATTAAATAATTCATGAAGGCGAGCGGAAACAGAAGACAAGGGTGGTGGGCCAGGAGGGGAGCTTTAGGGGCCCATAAAGGGGACGCGGTCTGGGCACAACGGTCACCAGACAGCTGGCTTTTGCGTGCCATCCGCGGCTGTAACATTTACGAAAATTTGTTTTCTTCCCACAATACCCTTAAATCGGGAATGGGCAACCGTAAGTCAACCTGAGGTGGGTAGGGGTGTTTTAGGGATGGGAAAGTGGGGGATAAGAAGGGGGGTAGTTTGGGCAAAGAGATGGGTTCGTTTGTCGAGGAGTTTTAAATTTCAGAACGTTTTCAGAGGGGGGGACAGGCTGGTGTCTCTTCGAGACGTGTATTGATTTGGTTGGGTAACCGGGGGGAGCGTAATTTTATTAATGGTTACGGATGGGGATCCGCGTACGTGCCAGCTGGGAACTCGTAAGAGAGCGCCCAGTCCTGCGCTGCACCAGAAACTCGTGAGCCCCGGCCGTTATCACCCCCGAATGGAACTGTTACGTATATGCAACTACGAAACCAGAGGTTCATCAACAAATAAATAAAATAATTTTTTATATTTTAATGAATTTAAAATATCTCTATATATATTTATTACTATAATATCGCTCTATATTTTTCAGATTTTCAATATTATACAACCCCTCCTAATTAAGATCATGCTCATTGATAATGCTTATCTATCAGTTGATATAGCTATAATTGATGACAATTGAATCCATCATTACAATCACCATTATAAATAAAATCCATCTTCGAACTCTAAATCTTAACTCTATCTAATCTTTTAATCTTTCTCTCTGAAACAACCACGCAACCTCTGCTGGCAGTCGGCCTTTCACCATTGTTGTCACTGGCCACCTCCATTCCCTCACCCTCATCCTCTTGTTAACACTGCCTATTTCCTCCTCTCCTCCTTCTTTCTCTTCCTCTTCTTTCTCCTCTTTTTTTTCTCTTTTTCTTCCTCTCCCTTTTTCCACAAATACTAGCCAATTGGAAACAAGAATTAAAAAGGCAAGTGCTTTGGTCCATACCGATGAGAAAAGCTCCATCTTCTGCACCCATAGCATCGTCAATTCATCTCTCTCTTTTAATAGACGAAAAAATCAATAGACAAGAGGGAGGGGAAAAAGATTAACAATATAATTATACTATTTTTGTTATCCTAATCATTCACCATCTGAGCTCTCATAAGTTTAGCCTAATAAGCTTCTAATTGCATTATCAGATTTAACATCCGTCTCTTTTCCATTAAGTTTCCACAAGGACGAACTTCTTATAGCTAGTTTTCAGGTCCTATGTTGCAATTTCATTTGTCAAAGACAAAATTTATTTTTGAATAATTTTTTTTATAGGAGATGGGTATTTCTCCAAAATTATTTACCATCCCTGAGTGATGGAACTTTAATTTATAAATGAAGATGGGCTTGATCTGTCACCCTATGAATCGGATCTAAAAAGCTTGATACTCTATGTCGTTTTAGTTTGATTTCAATAATATTCTTTAAGAGACCTTGCTATCCATCCATAAAAGAATACCAAGATGATTTCACAATAGAATACAAAACCCAGTAGTATTTAATAAGCATTAGGGATGAAAGTGGTACGGATATTATCTGTTAGAATCTGTTTTCAATAGATATAGATATGGATAAATAACTATCCAATCCATATTGAATATCGAATCTACATATAATCCTATATAATTTTATATATCACTTATTATTTTTTAAAAATATATATAACATATAAATATATTATTAATTTGATTTATCATATATTTATAATATTTTTGATTCTGTAGTTATAAAATTTAATTATCTAAACTATATCTGTAATTATATCCATACTTTCAGTATTTGAATTGCATTCGTATCTATTTAAAATAAATATGGATATGAATTTTTTCATCCGAATAATATCCATATTCGTATTATATTCGTCAGATAAAATAAATATAGATATGGATACTTAATATCCGATCTGATTTCAATCTTAATAAGTATAGAATAAACAATATTACTTGATCCTACTCTTTGGTTTGGACTCAACACGAGAAGCAAGGATGATAATGTAGGTACGGAATCTGTTAAATTTGTAACTTTATCATGGACAAGTAAAAGAAAGTAAAGGAACTTAGATCCATTAGAAGAACAAAATGAGATGCCAGTGATGCATTCAACTCCAAAAAGATATCTTGAATGTAGCAAATGTCTAATTCTCTGTTAATTAAAAAAAATGCATAGTTCCTTCTCAACTTCTATTTGTTCTTTTAAATAAAGAAGTCATCTGACATATCAAGGCTGGCATCCTTTTCATCCCAAGGTGGGAAAGATAAAAAGAGGGAGAGGGAGAAGAGGAGGAAAGGAGAAGAAAAGAAAAAGAAGAGGGAGGAGGTCAGGAGGATGGGGGGGTAACAATCGGAGATCAATGAGGATTGAGGGATGGGATGGTGTTGGTCTAGGAGGGCCACTGACAGATGCTATGGGGCCATCTTGATGAGGGATGAAGTTAGGGTTAGGATTTGAGGATGAGTTTTGTTTAAGAAAATAATAGTGATGATAGATCTAATCATTACATAATTCTTCCATATCAGTTGGTGCATGCATTTCTCTTCACGTCAAATGACAAATAGATATTTTGCAATCTACATCTTTATCAGCTAACAAATAAGCACCATCATAACTAGCTCTAGCAACAATTAAGAGGATAATGGATAATATTATAATAATTAAAAATATATAATTAATATTATAATAATTGAATATGTAGGAAGGTATCTATAAAGTCATGCAAAATATATATTTTTTTAATATAAAAAAAAAATCTCGGAGTTAGAGGTGAAAATTTTATAAGTACCTCCTTGCGCAACGTGGATGAGCAGTATTTTTTTTTTTCGGGTACATAGGGAGCGATCAATTCAACTGAAGAAAAATGACACACTGCACATCAAAACAATAGTCTCTTAGGAAACCTCCTCCGTACGTCTCAGTAGCAAGCATCCGGACTAGTGATGGGTCCACACTGCCACTATGTTTGAGCAATAAATGGCTCTGAAAAGCATTGCCTACAAGTCAATCCACAGCCTAATTTCCTTCATGGGGGGATTTGAGGATGAGTTAATTTGATGATGGATCCATTCATCGAATAATTCCTCCGTATTAGCTGGTGCATGCATTTCTCTCCACGTCAGCTGACAAATAGATATATCTTGCAATCTACATCTATATCAGCTGACAAATAAGCACCATGGTAAGCTAGCTCTAGCAACAATTAAGAGAATGAGATAGATAATATTGTAATAATTTAAAAAATATATAATTGATATTATAGTAATTGAATACGTAGGAAGGTATCTATAAAGTCATGCAATATATATATATTTTTTTAATACAAAAAAAAAAAAAAAAATCCCGAAGTTAGAGGTGAAAATTTTATAAGTGCCTCCTAGCGCAAGGACCGCTGTGGATGAGCAATATTTTCTTTTTTTCGGGTACATAGGGAGTGATCAATTCAACTGAAGAAAAATGACACACTGCACATCAAAACTGTTGTCCTTTGGGAAACCAACTCCGTACGTATCATCAGGAAGCATCCGGACCAGCGATGGATCCACACTGCCACCATATTTGAGCAATAAATATCTCTGAGAAGCACTGCCTGCAAGTCAATCCACAGCCTAAGTTCCTTCTCGAGGGATGTTACCCGGATGAGCAGTATTACCAGCTTACCCGGTACCCAAAATACTGTGAAACTTAACGTCCTCGAATTACATCATTAACTGTGTTCATTATATGCTGCTACAATCCATCCTAGACATGTACAATGAAACAGATGATTGGCGTTCAGGAGCTCGTAAGCACTGATGAAGATTGAAGACATGAAATACCAGAGGAGATTGTCATCCAAAAAACTAAGAAAAATTGAATAACCTCTCCTTGTAATATGACAACATTGTTGGACCGTGACTGATCGTGCACACAGCCAGACTTCTATAATTAAATGTTTCGTTGCCTATGGATGCTTAACATGTAAGGATTCAATTAAACAAAGGCTACTTGAACATTTTTTTTATTGACTTAGTCTACAACATTTATTATTAACTAAGTGTATCTAATGGGGAGAACATCTTCTTCCTAATACAATAAAAGATTGGAGTGAGGTGGAGAGGATCAAATGGGATTTGTTAGGCTGTCTTACCATGAGCTAAGGGTGGTAATGGGATATCTGATCTCCAAGATAAGCCCAAAGTTAATCTCAACGTACAACTCGTCCAGGTCCGAATGCTTGACCCCGACAGAAACGACTGTACCCAGCTGCCACGTTTTCTTTACAATCTTTCCCCACCTTCCCCTCTCCAAGAAGAAGAAAACAAATCCCTTCGCTGTCGCTGCTCTCTCTACTCCCTCGGCCGTAAAAGTAGGAATTATTCGCTCAAAACATTAGCTTGTTTTGCTCAATTATTTTGCGATCTTGTCGGATATCTTGGCTGTATGTGATAATGAAGTGGATTAGGCTCCAAAAAGCTGTCACCCAGCGAGGACGTGAGTGGGCTCTGTTAGGCTCCGGCGTGTCTCATGGGTGCGTGGGCCTTCTTGTTTTATAAACTGGGGTTATGCATTTGGAGTCCATTGCATTGTTATACTTTGGCATCGGGATCCTATTTTTAGTTTATCTTTATTTTTTATTTTAATTCCAGTTGCAATTGTTTTTCTTTCAATACTAGTTCAAGTTAGATTGAATCTTAGATTCAGTATACAAAAGTTTGTATTTTATTTTTTAGTGAAGGTGGAGATGATAATGTTTTTTTTTTTTTTTTATAGTGGAAGACTGCATACCTGTATAAAGAGAAAAAGAGAGTGATACAAAGAGTTTGAAGAATTTTGATGAGACATCTCTGTAGTAGGGAGAGTTATGTGAGGTGTCTTGGAAAGATGTCAGATTTTTGTTGTAAGAGGAGTCAAACTCATTATCCCGATCTTTATTTTCTTTTGAGTAAATTTATTTTTTTTCAGATTTTTTCTTTCACTACTATTTCTTGATTGTTTATATTTGTTCTAAATCCTGACTGACATGCTCAATTTACACCAAGTAGTGCATCATTCTACAACATGGTAATATACTAAACAACTTAATTGAACCTTAAAAATATGGTGCATGGGAGGCATTAATTCGTAGTGTTGAGTATTTCTGTTGACTCAAGAAATTTGACGAACTTTGTATCAAGTTATAAATATAACCTGTATCAAAGTACTGAACTACATCGATAGAGTCCTAGATATGACTTGATAGGGAGGAATCTTGTCCATGGTTCCACTGGGGTCTATAGTTTGATCACCTACACCACGAGGCCATCATAGATGAGGAAAACGGTCAGACTTTGTTTTTTTATAGTCTAATTAATGCAACAAAACTAGCTGTTCCCTGGAGAGGAGCACATTGCAAGCTCGCAGCTTGGCCAACGTAGAGCCTAGAGAACCAGGAGTCCGTGCACATGCTCAAGTCTTAACGAGCGCCGAGAGCCGCAAAATTCCGAGACTGAGTTGGAGTGGAACCATATCCCCACCCAAAAAGCCATCAATTTCCCCACCATATTATTAAACTAGTATCACATTATCCTAAGCTCATGAAGATGCCCAGAGACTATCGTATGGAATTCAGTAGCTGTCCGCCACCCATCTTTGCCGCAGAATTCCACGGTCCAACCTTTGTCTCATGTCTCGCGGAGCTGAGGAGCGTGGATAAAATTTTTATAGTCGAAGTGATCGCGAAAGAAATTATGATTCTTCTCGAAATATTTTTTTTTCATCTAATATTTTATTGCATCCCTGCACCCCGACTTTGCCTTGCATATGCATGGGGTTTCCTGGCTTCCATTCATTGCCCATCTAATTTCATTGAGAATCTATTTTATATACTGATCCGTCAACCCAGCGTGCAAATGATTTGCTATAAATGGATTAATCGATCTAGATCATTAATTAAATAATCTGGATTTGGATTTATACCATCGGTATGTTTAGTCTATTTTAATATATTTAATAATTGAGTTATATTATAATCGGATCCATTTAGCTCATTTAAAATCTGCTTAATTCATTTCTATCATTTTAGCTTAGTTGCTCGACATGTTTAAGTCGTTTAGACCCATTAGTTTGTTAAAAATACATAGTTTAACCTATTTAACTTGATGTTAGTAAACTAATTAATCAGATTGAATTGAATTACACATTCAATAAATAAATTAGGTTTAGATCCGAATATTTGACTTATCTAATAAATGGATTGGGATCAGATTGATAAATTTATGATCCGATCCTCATCCAACCTAATCTATATCCGACTCAATGCAACCGGACCACCATCGTACTTTTAAGTTCCACGTTCTCATCTTCGTGCCTTCTCCTCTCCCAAATGGCTTCAATGCACATGGCTGGCGTGGCTCTTTTGGTGCTACCATTTGCTAGCTTCAGCCCAAATCTACAAGAGGTCCACAAAGCTAGCCACTTTGGTCCAACCACCACCAGTCAAATGCCACAATGGTGCACTGCTACGGCCTATGAGGTGGCATCCCCATCTCCATCCTTTGGTATGGCAAGTTCTGCCCCACCGTACAGTCTCTCAACTCGGACTTCCTCCCATCCCTCACCACCGGTCCCACCAAAAGCTAGTCTGCTCTTCAGTCTCCCTGTAATGGAACACCATATAGATTTATTTGGTTGACGGTAGAATGGAGGCCCAAAGAAGACCCAGATCCTTTAGGCGAACCAAGTGTGGGACGAGGAGTGCTCTTTGCTCTTTGAAAGGTCCCTCGCGAGGGGACGAAGGGAACTTCTTTGTGCACCGCGGGCGGTGTAGAACAAGGGGACAAATTTCGAGGAGGGCGGGACCGCTCCGGTTTTAACGGCCCAGGACGTGGTGGTCGAGGGGTTCTACATGAGCCGGTGCGGGTTGGAAACGAAGGCCGGTTCGACCTACATCTGGATCGGCAACTCGGCGGCTCAATGCCCGGGTCAGTATCTGTGGTTCTTCCACCAGCCGTTGTGCGGGCCCCAGATCCCGCTGTTAGTCGTGCCTAACGGCGACGTCGGGATTGACGCCATGATGGCTGGTGGGTCCGGTGGCTAACCCTTCTGGTGACGGATTCCATCAGGGCCAGAAGGAAGCGTCGTTAGAGTCGGCGACGAAACGGCCGGGGATTTATATCAAAGGGGCGTATCCGGGATACGAGAAATTTTTGGGCAGAACCATTCTATCATCCTGCAGCGTAGAACGACCAATTAAATATAATCAAAACAATAAATGAGTCATACAACATTAATAGTTCTAGATAATACCAGAAGATTCTTAATCCTAATTAACATGAGTTATTAAAAATTAATGATCCCCACTTATCCACTCACTCTCCTCTCTCTTTTCGTATGCATATTTTTTCTCCCTCTTCCATCCATCTTCTCCGTTCGATGAACAACTCTACTATAACATGTGAAATGCAAACCAATTGACAATTAAACCATCATCATCCTCTCTGTCTTCACACCTCCACTCCCAGCCAAATCAGATCTCTTCTTCTGCATTCCCGCGTTACAGAACCCATCATCATGCTCATTCTCCTCCGACCTCTCAACTGACTTCATTCTTTACTCCATTACTCAACATTGCTGACATCTGACAAAACTTAGTAATAAAACCACTGAAGTCTAAAACTTGGATAGCGGTAGGCCAGCCATCCCCTTAACTCTCCATTATTCCCACTCCCCTATCTCATCACCATACTCACTCTTATCATTCCCATCTCTCAACAAAAAGTTGGCCATAGAGCCCACAGAATTTGAAACTTTATATTAAACCCATCTGTAGAACCCCCTGGTCCCAAACAAAAGTACTCCTCAGGAGAGAGAGGCCCTCCCTACCTCTGCCAGTTCCTAATTTCCCCCGCTGAAAAGATCAAATCCCTCAAATCAACAAAGTTAAAAAAAAATGAAAAAGAGCAAAGAGTGTAGTATCTCCCCTCTTTACCGCTCTCTTCACATCATCATATAAATTGAAAGTAAAAATGACAACAGATCGAATATAGATCGGATCAATCGATATCCATACTCATTCTATCAGCAAAAAATTCATATCCATATCCACTCCATATCCGTCTCAGATCGGATCGGATTGGATCTAATCGGATTGAGTTGAGCTTAAAGAACTAATCGGATCATATCGGATCGCATATATTTGGAATCCCTATATAATTTTTTTTAAAAAAAATTATGCAATGGAATAGAACCTTATAAATTAAAAATTTTATAATCAAAAAAAATCTTTTCAATCAAAAATCCCCAATCCTATAAAATATCATGCTTCTACCAAGATTAAGCTCTCAAAACCTTAGGGAACCAACTCACATCGCCACAACTTTTTCAGAGAGAATCCTATATACTTGAGGAAAAAAACCTAATCGAAACCTTGGAAACCCTTCTAATCTCTGCTCTCTTTCTCACAAATCTTGAAAAAAGATAATGAAAAAAAAAAAAAAAGAAAAAAAAAAAAAAAACTATGTAGGAAAAGGACTTACCTTAATTTTTTTTGCTTTTCCTTGGCTTTCTTTGATTTTTCTTTCATTTTCTCTCAGTTTTTCTCTGCCTTTTCTATTCTCAAGAGTCCCAATAGGGTGGGAGGCTTGGAGTGGCCGAATACGGAAAGCTTAGATGGTTAGTATTTTGTATTAGATATTTGGATGTGTGTGTATATATATATATATATATACAGTATATGGGTTCGGTCATATTATTACCCATATCCGCTTCAAATTTTTTTTATAAAACTCCCGTCTCGGATTTTAATCGGATCGGGTAAAACCCATCCCATTCGGATCAGATCAAATAGGGTACTCGATGTGTCGGACCAAATTGCCACCCCTAATTGAAAATGGAGATTTAAGAAGAAAAAAAAGAAAGGAAAGAAAAAGAGGTAGAGAAGGAGAGAGAAAAAAAATTGTTCATGGAATGATAGGGAGGAGAAGATGGATGGTTATGGCCTGAAAAGGGAGAGAGAGTATGTGTACGAAAAGAGAGGGGGAGAGAGTGAGTGGGTAAGTAGAGACCATTAATTTTTATTATTTTTTAATAACTCATGTTAACTAGAGTTAAGAATCTTCTTATGTTAATTAGGACTATAAATATTTCATGGCTAACTTTATTGATTTGGTTATATTTAATTATCGTTCCACCGTACGAAATGGTAGAATGGTTCTACCAAGAATTTCTCTCCGGAGATTTGTATGGACCCATCAATGGGTGAGCTACAAGCCTACAACACACACAGGGCCCACAGGAGGAAGTATCCGGTCCCAGCGATTTTGACCGGTCAACATCCTCCTGCTAGGCTGCTGCACCTTGGTTTATAGGATGGGGAATTAGCAGGTTTTATTAGGAAGATATGGGGTTTTGGAGCATGATTTAGACCTTTCTTTTTTTTTGGTAAGAAGCATGGTTTAGACTTTTAGTTGTATGTATATATGGATGAGTAAGTCAAAGCAATGTAATTCTTTCATTCCTCGATATTTCTTCCCTACAAATTATATTTAATAAAAAGAAAAGTGTATGATTTTGGTCTATCACTTGATCACATTTAACAAGATTTGAAGGACACAACTATTGTGGATTTACTATCACAGCGTCTCTTGATCTCAGGTTTTAGGAAGACAGAAACTCATGGATAGTATTGCCAAGTAATGCTAGGCTTTTGCATAATTCATCCAACTCCAACTGGTAGCTTTCAGTTAATGAAGCATCCCACCTAAATGTCAAAGAAACTAGCAAGTTAAAATTGAATTCCTCTATGCTACACATTATCCTTCTCTCATTCCTTTTTCATACACTTCTTTTCTCACTAGGGCGCTTCAAGATGGTAGAAAGTACAAGCATGAGTTGGGGGAGAGGGGTGCATGGATTCATGGCACTTTGTCGTACCTTTCTGTCTTTTAAGCTGGCTGTTTTAAACTTAATGAAACCCAATATTCTAAGCACCGTTTTGGACACAATATTTCATGCATGTGTTATCATGATCAGCTTAGTTCTCATGCATTGGATGAACATTGGAGGAACAGGAATATGAATAAACAAACCCCTCACAAACTCCAAAGTCTCGTGTCTATTGCCATCCAAATCCTCCAAAATAGTTCACTCCCCCTAAGAATGCTCCTATAACTCTGCCCAACTCTATCCACATTCATGCACCTCCCTCCAACCCACAATCCAATGCATTGAAATCAGAGGAAACTCTTACTTTAAAAAAAAAGGTTAAGGAAATCTGAGGAGAACTCACAACACTACCTTGGAGCCTCCACAACCAACACATGACATGGAGCACAACATCATCTCATTTTGAAACCTAACCGTTGACGATATTACAAATATTTCATGACTTCCAAGGTCACATGCCACAAGACAAGCGCTTTACTCCATGCACCACCAAAGAGCAGTGCAGTCCCCATGCATTTGTCTCTCACTTGGTGCTCGTGACCTCAGGCTCTGCAGTGCTGCGGACCTGGGAAAAATGGTCAGGGATGGGTACTGGTGTGGTTAAGTAGCAGTTGGGCTTTGTCCCCCATTAAACCCAAGTGGATTGGGTACGGAGAGTACAATCATGTCCTGGGACATGAAGGTCCACTGCCTCCCCCACCTTATCTACGTATCTGATCGTTTGCAGGCTCTGTCCTCAGCCAAATCCAATGTGAGATGTCCCCAATCTGTGTACATGTTAAGGTAAAAAGGTAAATTTTATTGTAGTAAAGTGGAAAGTGGATAAAGTGAGATCAATTAAGATTCTCATGATCCATTGTGCACCAAGGCATACTTATTTAGATGCCGACCTCAAACTCTTCCCCAGGAATCTTATTCCTTTCAATTCTTCCAATGCTTGTCCATGTACCCTTTTCTGCTAGCAGCATTTTGTGGGGCGCAATTCCTCCATCCATCAGACTCTGACTTCGAAGATTTTTAAAGAGTAGAAATAGATATGTGTTGATTAGGGTGTAATGTTCTCTTTTCTATTGGGTTTTCAAATAATAATTCCTCATGTGGCATGAGATGGACTTTGAGGTTTGTGCTTAAAAACTTGATGCTAGAAAATTTCTTTGAGAACATCAAATTAGCAGATTTGCTAAAAGAAAATGCTTTAAGATTATGCAGATTTCTGTACTGATTTCATGAAAATAAGGTCGGGGAAATCATATTTATAATACAAATTCTTTCTATTGGACTTGTCATTGTGATTTATTCTCTAAGTAATGATGATTGAAGATCCTCCAAACTCCAAACTATAAATATGTCCATAATGTTAAATCTTCTTGGTTTCAAATTATTAATTAATTCTTAACAAATTTGCAGTGTAAAATCATCAAGTGCAAAGAGATGAAGATTTATGGACGAAGAAACATTGCATATTTTGTGAACAAGTGGGAGATATTTGAGATAATAAACATGCAGTTAAAATGATTTTATGTTTAACTTTATTTATTTAATTTATTCAATTTAATCAACACCCTTCAGATTAACCAATTTGGAACTCCATTGTTTTTCTTGAGTGCAGAAAACTAAATTAAGTATTTCTATTTGTGCGGAGGAAACTAAATCCAATTCTTGTTCATTGAATAGGGAAGGATTTTATAATAATAATGATGATGCTTTTTTCATGTAACACAAGATTCAAACCAATTAACAGAAATAGCTACATGACAATGCCCTCTCATCTGCCTCTGGTCCTCGCTTGCTTTACTCCATCCTGAGCTCTTGGGGTGGCTGTTAATTATCCCTCCCTGGATTCAATCATGATTATTAGGCGATCAGTACCCATCATTGCTTGTGACATGCAACATAACTTTGGTGGGCTACCTATATATACCTCAGCATTTGCAGTCTTGCTTTACTATATAAATAGAGAACTCATATTACAATCTTATCATCATCCAATAATTATGATGGGTTCACTGCTCAGATCACCAAGGAAAAATGCCGCCATCTCGAATAACTGCTTGGAGCATTAAGGCATTATATTATAACATTGTCATGTTCTGAAGAACTAAAGTATTCTTCAGAGAATCACTACTGAATAATTTGGAAGAGGAGGAGCCTCAGGAATCTAATCTCACTTCCCTTTGGTTCTATGTATCTAAATCTTGGAAGCTTAAAGAAATGAAATAATGCATCCTTTATATCAGTTGGTCATCTCTAATTCCCACCAAGTATCATGCCGCTGTTGTAGTTTGATCATGTCTCCTTTGAAGTGGGAGTTGAAGCATTATGATAGTTAATCCAGTTAATGGTGCTACTTAAACTGATAAAATTTTAACCATGAGTGTAGGATTATGCCCTTTGTACGCCAGATTTCAAGTTTTTTATAGGATGGCAACTGTCATGTGCTACTAAGTGGAGACCAGAAGAATCTTGATAACATGTTAACATGGCAATGGTTTCACCTGTCTATCTCTAGATTAAACCTCTTGGCTTCTGAATGTTGTTATACCCAGTGCCCAGGTCTGTGAACACACGTCATCTCTCTACTCAAACTAGTTTATTTCTGCTCTTGACAATACTAGCAAGCCATTCTGAGGTGTTGGCTCAAATTATGACCAAATCTGCTAGCCTTCTTGATGCTGTCCACCAAAAGGGCCTGCAAAATGTCGCCTTCGTTAAATATCTTCATGAACTGTCTTCAGTGAGAATAAATAATCAGGTATTAACTTGGTTTTTGTATAAATTTTGCATGAAAACATGCCTTGAGAGCAAAAAAATCTGACATTTGATCATCTTGCCATATGTAAATGCATGAACTTAGTAATAAGTGAGATGGTGTAATATCTTGTTGATGCTGCACTAAATTTTCAGTTAAAAAATTTGATCTCTTGGTTCAGTAAAATTGTTATTCAGCAGGTGGAAATATGGCTCCTTTATATTGGTCTCTATATTTATCAATGAGTCTTTCAATCCTAGCCACAATAACAAAATGGCCTCTAACAAAGACAAAGGCTGTAATTAAGGGATTCTGAAACCTTTTATCATTGATAGGCCCAGTAGCCATGTTAGAAATTAGTAATGATGAATCATTTTAAATTGCCACTTCTCTTCAAGAGGTGTACAAGACTAGCAAAAGCTTTGTAAAATAATATCATTTGCTTTGATCTTCATTATTCTATATCTAAATTTTAAATTGAAGCTCCTTATCCTTGGATGTATCATTTTGTTTATTATATTTTAAACCAAACTAAGCTTGGGCTTTTCAAAACCAGTATATCATGGTACAATAGGGGCACTATTAATTAGTCAGACCAATAATTCTGAGTTTCTAATACTTTATTCAACTTCTCCTGTTCCCCCTACTGAACCCATCACATAGTGGATTCCCTTCAGAATAGGTGCATGCCAGCCGACTCCCAAAAATCAACTCCAACAAGATTCTGTCCCTTATCCTCACTAGCAGTGCCTTGAATTGGTGCTGCACTCCACCCAAAGCATTCTTAGTCTTCAAGTCATCAAAATAACCTAAAAATTCCAGTAATCCATTTTACAATTGACATGCTTTGCCACAAGGAAACACCTAGGAACTCTCAATCCAACACATGCAACCCAAAACCTGCCCTCTTAGATTTAACTATCCCCCAACTTCCATACCCTAATGAAAGCAGGCAGCCAAATCTATGTGAGCTACCCCAATCTCCATACAAAATGTTAAGATAAACCTGAGTCACAAGAAAAAAGAAAGATGCTGTGGTCCATCACTCATCATTAATCTCCCAAGAAAGCTGAAATGGACCTCACCATATAACAACTTTCTTCTGCACCCCCTGCTTAGTTCATGCACCCAATTCCCCTATATATACCTTCCCCTTTCCTCAGCACCATCACCACCTCCAAATCCAATTCAAAAATAACAACACTCCTCTCCTCCTCCAATGGCTTCCTTCCTTTCAAACAAAATAGCTCCTTTTCTTCTCCTACTCTTAGTTAGCTCTGCAAATAAATGTTCTGGGTCCAGAAAGCTAGCTTCTCTATACCAATCACCTCCAAACCCTCTCACATACCACAAAGGTGTCCTACTCCAAGGGGACATCCCCATCTCTATACTTTGGTATGGGAATTTCACCCCAGCCCAGAAGTCCATCATCTCAGACTTCCTCCTCTCCCTCACTCCCCAACCACACCAAAAGCTACCCTCCACATCCACCACACCCTCTGTTTCTAAATGGTGGAACGCCATCGATAGCCTACTGCACAAAGTTGGAAAGAAGAAGACACAAATATCCTTGGCCAACCAAATCTCCGACGAGCACTGTTCCATCGGCAAACTACTCCAGAGGTCTCAGCTACCCGAGCTGGCTTCGAAGGCCAACCCCACCAAAGCTGGGGTGGTACTAGTCCTCACAGCGGAGGACGTCGCGGTGGAGGGCTTCTGCATGAGCTCTTGCGGGTCTCATGGCGCGCTCGCCGGCGCCGGCGCCGGCGCGGCCTACATTTGGGTGGGGAACTCAGCAAGCCAGTGCCCCGGCCAGTGCGCGTGGCCTTTCCACCAGCCGGTGTACGGGCCGCAGGGGCCGCCCCTCGTGGCCCCAAACGGCGACGTTGGGGCTGATGGCATGGTCATCAACCTTGCCACGTTGTTGGCCGGGACGGTCACCAACCCGTTCGGGGACGGGTACTTCCAAGGGGACGCCGGGGCGCCGGTCGAGGTCGGGGCGGCGTGCCGAGGGGTATATGGGAAGGGGGCTTACCCGGGCTACGCCGGAGAGCTGCTGGTGGATGCCGGCACCGGGGGTTGCTACAACGTGGAGGGGGTGAATGGGAGGAAGTTTTGGTTCCGGCGATGTTGGACCCTGCCACCTCTTCTTGCTCTCCTATTGTATGAATGTCTGGAAATGGAGGAGGATTGGGAGTGGTTTCCTTGTAAATGGTTGCATTTAATTAATAAACAATTTAGTAGATTTTTGATTAATCTGTGAATGGAATGATGAGAAGAAAGGAATTTCCAGGTGCTCGGAGTGGAATAATAATAATGGTAGGCATTCCGTTGTGTGGATAGAATTTTGAAGTGTTGATTTCTCTTCAATTCAAAAACAAATATCAGGTAAGTTTGTCAAAGGTTTCAAAAGATTTCAGATGGTGAAGAATATAAAAATGTGAAACCGCAAAATGTGTGTTTTCTAATATATTTTTAAAGAATTTAGTTAGAAATATGTATGGAAGAGAAAGGAATAATAAATGATACAACAACATATGATCATTAATTTGTAACATATAAAAATTTTTAAATTAGCAACAACCTTATATAACTGCAGTGGAAACTATAGCTATATGCAATCACTCTGTAAGATAGTGGAATCCTACTTCTTATACAATATTCCCCCCCTTTTTTTTTTTTGTATATTCTTTCAAATAACCGTCTATTTAATAACTTATTTAATATGACTGTGCTGTGATAATTTTTGTATCCCCAAATGGTTGACCAAATTTTAGCAATAATTGTAACTAAAATTTAATATCTGGTATTAAAGGCATCATTCTCTATTATCAGAGTCTGTTTTGAACCAGCAAAGAAACCATAGCCAAGCTATGGTCCAAACCCATCCAAATTCTTCCAAGGCCTTGAGCAAGTCCTTTGAGCTCCACTCCATTGTCTTTCTATGATTCCATTTGCCTCTGGACATAAAACAAGAATGACAAGAATGACAAAGGCAGAAACTCTGAACCAGCAGTCTTTATATAAAGAAAAGTCAATAGAATTATCAACAAGTGGAAATTTTTAGGAGGAAAAATTAGAATTGAAGAGCTTTTATTTGTCAAGCAGAATGAACAAGCAAAAGAAAGCACAAGATTTTATGAAATCCAATGGATCAGAAAGTTCACTCAAACACTACCAGAAGATCCCATTGATTCAAGAAAAACAAGTAACCATCCATCAAGACCTACACTTCATGGAAGCTTTCTCAAAAAGCTTGAAATTTTTGCATTACCAAGAAAAAGAACACTTGAAATTTTTGATTTTGGTCTCATCATTGCGTCAACAAAACTCCTCTTACAAACCAATCAACGAGGCCAAAGATTAAAATTAAAGATGGTAACCATGGACACGAGTTGCTCGAGCTGCCGCAGGTCTGACCCACAGCCATTTTGGTCAGGTGTCAAACAACCGAGGTTGGATTACACTGGATCCCGACCAGCAATATTATTACATCTTCTCGCTAGAATGCATTATTGAGTTTTCACTATAACCCAAAAAAAAAAAAAAAAGGATTAATGCATGAAAGTTACGGCATAGCAATTATTTGCTGAGTTGCTTCATTTACTTCTTCTTCAGTGTAAGATGTAAAACTTTTTTCTCTCAGACATTGTGACTTTTCTCAAAAAAAAAAAAAAAAATGGAGTGAGTTGTAACATTACTCATGTTTTAAATTTTTATTTCTTTCTTACTTTTATTTATTATTTTTTTCTCATGTGTATTGCATATGTCCTTTCCTTGTTCTCATTCATGAAGCCTGGTCTTGAACCACTCAAAATCTTTTGTGCATTTGATTTATCCATGGCTCCTAAGGTACTTTTGGCAAATAATTAGCATTCTTTTAATTGTCTCTAAATCAGATAGAAGCATAGGTTCAATATATTTAAACAAAAGAGAAGGGTGCAACAGGGCCGAGCTTGAGGAACTAAGGAGGTCATCGGGTTGCTTTTATATAAGCTGGAGTTCTGGAGGGTCCTCAGAATTCCCGGCAGATTAAGTGGCGACTGGTGAGGGTGGCTTTTTTTTTTTTTTTGGTAGAAAAAGGGGGAATCTTCATTGCCAAAAGGAAAGAGTTATTACAGAGGATTACAAAATCAACAGCCTACTGATAGCAAAACAGAGGCTGTACAAACCAAAACATTGAATGAAAGATACGTCAAAAAACCATAACTATTGGTGGCCCATAAGATTACATCAAGATACCAGAGATTGCTGAAGGTGAGGGAGCCTTCTCTCCATGGTTCTCTACCACACAAAAAGGTGGGTCCACATGGATGCTTGAGGGGTGTTTGGTTAGGGCGAGTTAGGGTCTAGAATCGAAATAAGAATAGATACCTCCATTCTAACCATTTGATTGGAAGGAGTTCTATTCCGATTCTGATTCTAGGATGGAATAGAAATGATCTATCTATTTAAAACTCAATCCATTTTATCCTTTTCTAAGAATTCAAATTTTTATTCCTATTTCGATTATGATTCTGATTTTAGTAATGAACCAAACGTTTGAGAGATTTGGCCATTTCAATTCTGATTCTAATATCCTCTTGAATTTCATCTGGACCATGTATAGACCAATCAGAGGGCCGTAACCTAAATGATAACAAATAGTCGGGAGCAGAAATCTGCACTCATTATAAGATATTATAAAAAGTTTTTATTGAATTTTTCATCAATGTAAAGAAATCTAGTCAAAATGTTTTATTGATTACATCCTTTTTTCTGAAACATTTGCATTGGAAATATGTTCTCTAATAAACAAAATTTCTATTTCTTTTTTTTTTTTGTACACATGATTATCTACTAAGTGACCCATGCAAACAACAATTTTCAATAGTTTTAAGTGCAATGTGTAGTGAATGCTAGATGGCTATTTTAACAAGTTTATCTTTAGTGCTTAGTCATTGCACATGTTCAGATCTTCTGAAAAATCAAAATTAATATAATAATTATCAAAAATGAGCTTGAAGAGAATGTTATCTCACATGTTTAGCTTAACAATTTCCTGTCTATTAAAAAATACTCTCTTTACATCAAAAAAATAAAAGAATTCTCTCTTCCATCTCATTTTGTTTAGTTTCTCTTATAAATTGTGATTCCATATCCGCTGAACTTTGAAATTTTCATAAATACATAAAGATCTAATATTTGATACATTAAAGAGTTGTCTCGAAAAAATAAAAAGAATTTTCTATTAAAAAAAGATAATTTTGAGTTAGTGCCCATCCTAAGGCTTGTAATAGTTCATCACCGATTTAACTATCATGGACAAGAATGTTTTTGCATGATATAAAAAAAGAATAAATCTAGACCTCCGGTGCTAATAGCACTTATCAAGATTTCATCTTTTCACTATTTCCATAATATTATGATGATGAGCAAACTCAGCACCAAAGGGATGTAAAATTCCTTCCTCAAGCATTCCCACCATCGGTATTTGTAGTAGTTGTGGTTGGTTGTTGAGAAGCTTGTGAATCTGAAATATTCATCAAATAAAATATTTAAAATTAGACAAATAATTTTTTTATAAATATAATAAAATAATAATTCTTTATCTACCTAAGTAATGCTATGTAACAAATAAACCAAAATAAAATTTATGCATTAATATTATAGAATGTCATCAGTTATTGCACATTATAATAGATTGTAGAATATAAAGGTTGGAAAAATTATGAAATAATATATTTATTGATAATTTAAGTATTTATGATCAAAATCACAGCACAAACTATTTGCATTCATAATCAAAACATTTAGTTAAAGTTAGTAACACTAAATATATATTCAAGTCATTCCTCCACCAGGAAAACAATCTCATATTTAGAGCATAATAATAAAAAGAAATATAAAATATAAAAATACAAGAACATATTATTAAGTGGTATCTATAATATCTATGTCCTTAATCTTCTCTTAGCAATTTTCTTAAATAATTATATTTTTATCCATTCCTCTCTTTTTAATTATCATAAACAAGAACAACTAATCTAGTTTTTAGGAGAATCAACAGCAAGTTAATAATTATTTTTTATGTAAAAGATTTGCTAATCTATTTACAGAATCCTCTTGTTCATGCTTCATACTCAAACTCATTAAAATAAGACAACCAGCAAATTACCTCGATCAAATGGTGTAGTTTAAATTTGTTAAAGAATAAACGATTCCAAATTTGAACAAATATGTCCAACTTTTTTCACTATTCTCAAACCAAATCCCCCTTTCCTCCTTAAACAACACTCTTGGGGAAGAAAAAGAAAGAAAAGTTAGTATGACATTTTCACATCAAATATTCGGCCAGAGTGTGTATTAGGAAGTTAAAAACTACAAATACAAATCAAAGTAATGACAACCTATGAAAAGGTTGGAAAACTAGAATATAAATCTATATATGTCTGGTTTAATTAGTTTTGCTGCATCGGGTTACCATTAGAATCAATAAGGATTTTAAATTTCAGAAATTTTAGACTATCATTGCTTAAAATTAGTAATCATAATCTTATAAAGATATATTGGCCATAAAAAAGAAAAGAAAAACAACCAAGAACGATAACTTACACACTAAATTCTAAACGTACATGAAACATAATTATCTGATTGTAGAAACATAATTTAATTGATAATTTTGTAAAAATAAGTATAAGGAGATATTGAGAGTAAGACAGAAAAAAATTAATGATAAATGACTATGAGTATGTAGAATAGGATGTGAAATCTAAATCTAAAAGGTAATCAATTGTCAAGCAACAACTCTTCCAGAAGTCTTCAATATTTGACTATTTGTCTATTATTAGAAAATGTCATCTATTAGAGAAATTAAAGCTACTTCTTTGTATACAACTAATTGCATTTAATTAACCAAGTATGCGTGTATATTGGCATCCTTACTTTCCAGCATGGATAAGTGTCACAGTAGTTAGTATCTCATTTTTATCCACAATATAATTTAAAGTGAAATAGTCAAATAAATTGAGAAGCTACACTAATAATAAATAACAAACTCAAGCACATTTACTTCATGTGCTAATTAATTTCAGCTAACAGGGGCCAATGTTTGATTTTAAATCTATTGATTAAAACATAAACAAAAGTTATCCATCTTGATTGATTTAATATAAATGAAGAACACCATATCATTATGTTTTTAAATCTTTGGATTAGCATTAGATGATAAGAATCTAGATATGAGAATTTACATCTTGTACTAAAAAAGATTTTGCCGATTTCATCATAGATACAAGTTCCAATTACTTGGTTTGACTTTATATAGCACATATCCCTGCATTTGTTCTTATCAAAGGTCCATAATTTTTATTGTTGTATTTCCATTCTTTGTAAAGAAAAATTGTTCAGATTTTAATTTCATGTAAAGAAAACTCTTAGAATTATAAAAGAAAATGGTATAAAAAAGAGTTCTTGTTCATTGAGATCTTAAGGCATGTTTATCATACCATCTCACTTCAAAGGTGTCAAAGAATAAGCCATGAAAATCTCTGCCTAATTTGAAATGTATTACAACATTATACAGGAGCACTTGTCTTGCAAATGCTATTGGGCTTGTCCTATATGAATCAAATTATGCCTTCAAATCTACAAGTATTATAATGTTTAGAAATAAGCTAGTCCATCACATGGTCTTTACCCTCTGGCCAAAAATTCAAGCCTAGGCATGGCTTCTAGCAACCTGAGTTAACCCAATCTAATTAAGTAAACTCATTGACATCAAAACCTTCTCAGTATGCCTGCCCATGGATGATTTATAAGCACCAGAAAAACCTTGAGTGAAAATATTAAAATATGCAGCAATTGATGTTGTATATAAATGTAGAAAGTTAAAAGGTTTAGAAGAAGTTACCTATGGTGTTTGGGGGTTGCCTTACATGTGGAGGGGGTTGGAGCTGGAAGGTATAAGGCTGTGAGGATGGAGGAGAGATGGATCCCTCAATGGGTACCATAGGATATTGCATATATGGTGGGCGTGGACTTTGTGGTGTTGATGAAAACTTGCCCTTGGGGTCATCATTGGGTACCTCATGTGGGGATAATGATATGGCACACCTAAAGTCGATGATGAAGAAGAACCATACAATTGAGGGTAGTATTGTGGTGTCATCTGAGGATTGTACATAGCCTGTTCACACATTTTATAATCAAAACTAATGTTAGTACACAAAAGCATAAATAATAAGGGATCACTATTTTTTGTCTGAATAATAACTTCCATGCATCCTCATTCTTTAACACAAAAGCATTTTAACAGATCCACTTTCTCATGACAAAGATTTTGTTGCACTGAGAAATTAATACTTAATGTCTATGTCTTATTGCAAATTGACCATTGTAATCCAAAGAAATTGTCATGCAAATATGTGCAATACTAGTAATTGAAAAAACTACTGCCATATTGAAAATACAAATGCAGTAGAGATGTTCAAAAATGAAAAAAGAATGATTATTTACTGCAGTATTATGATCAAATAATTTGTTTATATAGCAAAGAAGACAAAATTATATCAAGTTAACAATTAAGAACCGTGGCCTGAAAAATTTAAAAAAATGTTAAACTAGGAAACAAGTCTCCCAAACCACTCATGAAACTTTTTCTTTTCCTGATTGGGATGGGGAGATGGGTAGTGAAAGATACCTCCAACCTCTCAAACTCTAGTGAACTCCACTATCTAATGTGACCAAAAGAGACTTAGTAATTTGGCACTATAGTATGAGACTGGTTAGCATGAAAAGATGCATAAGAAAAAGCACTGACCTGTTGGTATCCGTAATCAGCTGGGTAGGTCAAGTACCTGCAAAGTAAACACAATCAATGCATAAGAAAAGATGCATTCATAAAAAGGGAAGAGCAAGCATGGAAGTCAGTTTTAGGCCTGCATGACCCAATTGGCCTCAAGACTAGACAATAAACAAGCAATCTATGATCAAGAACCTCAATTTGCATCTACAATGGGAACCCATGGATGCACCGCATGAGATTGCACCCATTGACCTAGCCGAGACCGATCGATCGGCACAAATCAAGCCGACCTAAATGAACAGTATGGGTCCCTTTGGATGCATGATCTGAGGCAAGCAACCATATTGGAACGTAGCGGGAGCCATTTATTTGGTCCCTCCATCTCCATGATGTATCTTGTAGAGAGGGACCACTGGGTTGAATGCTGTGGCATAGCTCCCACTAATCCATTAAATGGCCTCTCTCTCCTTGTGTCCCATGCACAGAAAAAGGATGGGCCCATCCTTTGGAGTAGATACCAGATACCAAAAGTTTAGGGATACTCACCCAAAATGAGTAGGGTAGAGGACTGGAGGAGCAGGTGGCATTTGGGTTGGCAACCTGCCATATGATGGGCCCACAGCCTGAGATGGGCCCTGATAAGGGCTCCCTTGACTCCTCCCTGTAGAACAAAATTTCCATGAATTCAAAAGCCACTAAAAGAAGATCTAATAAATAATAAGTCTATAAAGACCCACATCTGTTTATTTAAAACAAACAAAAAAAAAAAAAAAGAAAATTTGATTTGTGCCTGTCAACTATTGTAGTTGACCTAGCTTTTGGCTAAATTGAGCTGTGCTCATTTGATTTTCTCCTTGTAGCTAGTTTATGTGCATTTCCTAGGCTCCAAGATTGACTTAGCTTTCACACGAAATTGACTTACTTAAGCATAAAGCATGTAATTCATATATCGGCAACTAATAATGGCCTAGCATCAATAAATACAAATCTTTAAATATTGATCAAATGGTTGCTATCAAAGAAAATATAAAATATCATGTACATATTTGAAACCCTAAACTTGCAATTGTATTTAATAATTATAATACGATAATGGAGAAGCTAAATGGCATTCTTGTTTCGTTGTAACCCACTTTCTTTGACCCACAAAGGCAACCATCCAATAGTTTTTTTAAATAGATAACGTTATCGATTTGTATAAGTTAACCTCAATATGATAATCATCATTAGCTGGCTAAAGAAACAGATAATCACTAAAAGAAATGGTGACATTATTAATGTCTGCATTGCATTGTTAATGTCCACAAATATAATCACGTAATTATCATCTCTGATTCCACCCCCCAAGCTTGCTTCAAGCTCATGTGGCCAAATGAGTCCAACTCAACAAGCCAATCCTATGGGCTGTAACCCTACTTTTTAGGTAGCTGTTGGGGCCCACCAATGTCTCATCGTTCTCGGCCTTTTTTAGATCATCACACGATCATTTCATGTAATCTTATTTATTTATTTATTTATTTTTGCCCTCTATATCATAATAATATCAATGTACTACTTTTATAAAATAAGTTTATATATATATATTTTAAAGGTAGAGTACCTCGAGGGGGATATGGGCGAGGCCGGCCCATGGCAGCGATGTTGCAGTTGGCTCGCCGTCCGTCGATGACCGGGTTGGGATCCGCCACGGACCGCCTGGCCGAGTCCGGGTCACGAAACGTCACCTGCCCGTAGCCATTTATAGACCCTCTTCCAATGTCAGCAAAAACCGCTATGGAAACACACACCAAAAACAACAACCTCACCAAAGTCCATTTATTTCTTGTCTCCTCCATTTAGGGACATCGACCATGTTTCATTCCTAAGATTAACAAATTTTTCCTCACTCAATCTAGGAACTTGTTGATCATAGATGTTCTTTACATGAAAAAGAAAAAAAAAAGCCCATAAGGTGGGACTAAATCTCACCTTCTTGGATAATCTTGTTTTCTCAAAGGTTACTAGAGAGAGAGAGAGAGAGCATAATAGTTGACAAATACCTAGGATGATATTGGATATTCTAAGAGGAGATGGAGGCAATAACTCTATAGTTTTGGTTCTCTTCAGCCATGAAAAAGAGAGAAATCTAGGAAAAGATGCATCGGCTTGTAAACTATTGTACAAGAGAGGAAAAAAAAAAACAGTTGAGAGCCAATAGTTTTAGATAGATCATGATGAAATTAGTGAGGAGATGGGGGGGGGAGAGAGAGAGCTCACAAAGCCATAGCCTTTGGACCGGCCGGTGTTCTTGTCGGTTATGACGACAGCCTCGAGGATCTCGCCAAACTGCTCGAAGTATCGCCGTAGCTCTTCGGTCGGCGTTTCCCATGCCAAACCCCCCACGAAGACCTTGGTCAAGGTTGTGTCCCCAAACCTCGATCTATAGCTAGATGGACTAGAACTAGATGGACTAGAAGAAGCCATGGATACCCAATAGTAGTATGATCTATAGGAAGATAACAATCCTCTCTCTCTCTCTCTCTCTATTATATCTCTCTCACAGGACACAAGGAGAGCTAGCTAGCTAGTTTGTAAGCCCTGTGATCTTTCTTCTCTTCTTGGGGTGGTCTTCTCTTCCTCTTCTTTGGTGGCCTCTCCACCTTCCATGACCTGGCCTCGAGGCTTGTGGGAGAGAACAAGAGAGGGGGGGGAGGGGGGTGGAGAGAGAGAAATAGAGAGGAATCTAGCAAGGCTGGGATGGGGATCCGACAGGTGCAAAGGGGCTCCTCGCTGTATGAGGGGTTGGGGTATCGAATGACAGCTGCATGACCCCTCCTGGGCTTTCTCACCTCACCACTTGGTCTTTTCTGCCCTCCCCATTGCCCTCTCTCTCTCTCTCCACCAATTAATATACAAACCCCTCAAAGTCTCTCTCTCTCTCTCCTCTCTCTCTCTCTCAAACTCACAAATTTCCCTTAGCCAATGATCCATAGGATATTTTATACACAAAGAAACAAAGCATGTTAACCTATTGTGTCTTGTAGCCAAGGAGGGGATTAAAAGATGCGGGGCAAATCCTTTTTGCTAATGACCCATCTGTTCAGCAAGCGAGCCAGATAGATGGAATTAGGATATGAATCATCCGTAGCAAGTCAGCAGAATGGGGGCCACTTGGGTGTCAATCAATACATTATTTGCTTGGTTGAGCTCAATGGTCATTATCATGCCCCTCTAAAAACTTCGTAAGCACTATTTTCCTTAACAAGCAATTGATTGTATGATGTTCTCAAAGGTTGACATACGTTCGAACGTAGATAATCTACCATTCATTTTCCTTGGGTTAGTCATCATGTAATTAGGGCAAGAGGTGATTGACTCACAATTTATAGAGAAAGAGGATGGAAAAAGATCGATCTCATGCCAGCATTAGAGCATTTGGGATAAAATAATTGATCTAAAATCTTTTAGGGGCATGAGGTTGGTTTAATGTGATTAATAAAAGAGATTTTCTAAAAAGCAAGATGGTGGCAAGCCAACTCATACTTTTTTTTTTTTTAAATAAAACAACTCATATTTTGTTGATAAATCAAATGAAACACTATTAGAATTTCATAGTGGCCAAAAAATATCAAAAGAATTAAAGCCTGACATTTTGAAACAAAATATCGAATAAGCGTTAATGATTATATCCCGACATTTGAAATATAAGAAATTTATTGCTTTTGATAGTATTAATTGTACACGAATCTTTTTGGTATTTATTGAACGTCGTTATTGCATTTCTAGCATTTTAAGCATCGATAAAGCCATTTATGCACCTTATTTTAGTATTAACTAACTTTTGCAGCATTAAAAATATTGTGATAGTATTTCTTTGCATTTTCAGGTATATGGAAAGTCATTTGTAGCAATTATCCTTTTAAAAATTGATTAATTTTTATGTGGTATTCAAAAATGCCAACACTATAATATTTTAGATGGCATTTAAAACTAGCATAATGAAGTGATTTAGCCAGCATTAAAAATTACCAAAAAATATGTAATTTGATAGTTAATTAGTTAATTGGACTTGTCCATCTATAGAGACATTTAAAACCATCAAGAATGTGCATGGTGCAGCTAGTTATATATCTACCAGTTCTTCACTCTTTTCTTGTTTCAAGGGCTTTTTAACCTGTTCAGATACGATGTAAAGTATATATAATTTGCATTATACACATATTTCTAATACTTTGTTGATATCCATAAGGGAAAAGATAAAGTTGAAAATTATTAATCCAAAGATAATCTATATGTTCATATAGCTAAATGTACTAAATAACATCCAAAAATAAATTCATTCCTAATGACTATAATAGAGAAGTTTTTATTCTAAATAAAACACCATTTCTATATCAAATTCTAAAACAAAAACATTTGTATTTAGTGTTCACCATAATTGCAAAGAAAAGGGTCTTGCTTGAGTCAACTCTTAGCAAGTGCTGCCTGCACAAATAATAGAATATATAATCAATATATAATAAAAAATATGCTAATTATAAGCCAAATATATAATAAATATATACATAGCTTATGTGATTGATGTAATACATATATATAGGTTAAGAGGCTATTCATCAAAAAAGAAAAAAAAGGGGTGGGGGGGTTTTAAAAGGTTGGGTTATGGATATCTCATAGCATACATCTATAATTTTTTTAGTCAATCTTGAAACCCTATTAGAAGCTCTTGAGATATATATATTTATGTCTAAGCATATCCTTTCCTATCATTATGAATGAATTTTTTTTTTATAAAAACAGGAGATTTCCCACCTAGAGTTTTATATTAAAAGATATAAATATTAATTACATGGGATAAAGATCTAAGAAAAGAAAAAAAATGAAAGCCGTCCATTACGAAAGGAGGCCATTAAAAAAAAGGATAATGAGGCCCCTCAGCTTCTAAAAAAAACTCAAGAAGAAAAGACTGTGTCAATACTTATGTATTGAAATATAGAACACTACAATCCTTATGTTCGGCAATTTCTTTTCCCATCAGTTTTTTTCAAAGTTTTTATCATTTCTATAAATCTTTTGCTTTGTCCTGATAGCACTATGTCCAGCTTTCAAAGAGAAAAATGCATCTATGATAAATACTATTCACAAAAAGAGTTTCAAATTGAAAGATTCTTTTGTTTCCCTCTTTTCAGATCGTTCAGAAAATCACAATGATCAAATGATCCCATGCATCTTTTTCCAATCCATCTATTAGCTTGTTTCTCCATGAGTTCCATAAACTGTCGATAGAAATAGGAATTGGGAAACTTTTATTTTTTGAGCTATCTTCTACCAAATGAATGTAGAGAAGTTATAAGAGGAGCAAATGATCAATCTTTTTCTCTTTAGTGCTGCACAGTGGATAGAAAGCTGGCCTTTTATCTTCTCTTTTTTAATTTTTTTTTCGACTGAATCTTGTTATTAAAAGCTAGCCATGTAAAAATCTTTGTTTTTTCTGACAATCTAATTTTCCATATATCGATAGCCCATCTATTCCAGACCAAACTCCTCCATTGCTTAAAAACAAGTAATATTTTTTTACTAAAAAAAAATTTCTTTACTCCATTTCCATTCCACTTTATCCTGCTTTGTTGTAAGGGTTATTTCTATGAGGTGAAAGCATTGATTCAAGTGGTTCATCACAATTCAAATACAATACTTGTCTAAAGTGATTTCTTATCTCTTGAGTACCCAAAAATTAGCTTTGCTTTACGAGAGAGGGTAAATAGGTGTGGATAAACATCTTCAAATAGTGCTACTCCAAACCAAGAATTAGACCAGAGTAGTATATGTTGTCTATTTTGTGACTGTGAAATGCACACTTTATCTAAAAAATGTAGAGACTTTGTCCATACAGTTGGCATTTATCTAAGAAACTTTTGTTCTCATGGTTATGCAATTTATTGATGCTTTTAACTTTGTTCATGTTTATTTGAGATCTCCATGGCAGATATAGTCAAAAGAAAAATGCTACAACTTAAAATATATTGTACAGAATTAACAAATTTCAACCATTCCAAGTGAAATTATTTCCAGAAAATAAAGAGTGGAAAAAGGCCTCATGAAGATGTTAAATTATCATATGTATGAAATCAAAAGAGGGTCCATGTATACCACCCTTGCTGGACCATGCTGGTTTATGCCACTAATGCCGCTGTGTTCTTGTGTAGAAATCCTCGAAGAATTTTTTAATAACATAAACCTGTGTAGATTCTATGATGGTCTTCTTCTACCTTTTGGCACTCTAAGAGCCCATAGTTACGTTCAAGTGAGGTCTAACCTGATGACCTCTGATACATAACAAATAAACTATCTATTTCTCTCTAGAAAGCAAAAGTACCAATATGGATGAACCCTCCATAAATACAAACAATGGCATTTATACTACAAATAAACCATCTAAAATCATCTATTGTGTTCAACGTTGTCCACATACGCTTGTGCAATGTCACAAGTTTATTCTAGACTTCAATAGTTGAATATGGATGAAGTTAACAGCATAAATTTTTTCTTCTCTTTATTGAGAAAAAGATTTATATATATGGATGAAATTAACAGCATACAAAGGGATAATATATAATTTAATTGATGTAGATGGATCCATTACTTGAAACTATAGAAGACCATATCAGAGTAGCTACCTTACCAATCAATATTATGGCTGGCAATGGTAGAGAAATTATATCTATAATTGTATTCAAACACATGCCCTTTTCATGGTCCTGGACATAGTTTTTTTTAAAAGTAATCATGAGGAAACTACTCGGTCTCTTGATTTCCACATTATGGCGAGACTCATCCAATTGGATGTCTGAATTTTTTTAATAAATCAAATTTATTAAACCAATTTAGAATAGATATTTTCCTAAAAATCAATAAATAAAATATTAAAAATATTCAGTTGAAACATCTGGCATAGTCTGAATTTATTATTGAATGGCGCTAAAAAGAAATGAAAGAAAAGATACATAAATCTCTGCAACAAAAAGAAAGATACGTAAAGCTAACCAAACATGAGCAGAGTAACGGGATAGATGAGGCATTTGCCATCCTGGGAGTAAAAGGATTCAATTCTATCATATTAAAGTACTGCTTGACCTCATCTTGGATTCTTTCAGGGACGTTCGTAGTACTATTCAAATGATTTTCTAATTCCACGAACAATTTGAATGGAACTACGAATCAAAATACATTAAAAATTTCCGTCGTAAACTTATTGTTTTTTTCGTACTAATTTATTTCATCTATGTACACCCGTGACCCTAATACCAAACTACCGGATGGCTGGTCCAATAACACATTATTCCAGCACATCTTCACTACTAATTAATAGTTCCTGCCTTCAAGCAAACTAGTAATCGTATCATTGAACTCTGAATAGCTGCTATATGACCAGATATATTGCATATTAACTGTACCGTTACTGAGCAAAGATAGATTATGTCATTCCACAAAGTTATATGGTCCTACAGTCATTTCTAGTTGCCCTAATGGAACTCCATGCGGTCCACCAGCATTCATTTTGCTTATAATTTGTCAAATACAAAGGTGGTCACTGCATGCCATCGCACTGATAGCTTTTCTCTTGAACTTGATACCAGTCCTAGGAATCTACCATCACTATTAGTTGGGCTTTCCTATCAAAGACCGAAAGACTATTGAGTTGAATCCTTTCAAAAAAAAAAAAAAAAACTACTGACTTGAAAGCCCCACGTGACAGTTTCAACTTGCTAGAGAAATTCTTTATGCGTCACAGGTGGCGTAGAAAATCTGACGTACAGCATATCATTTTATATAATTGATCCATATAATTATTATTTTTTAATATTTATTTAATATCTATAATTTTATTTTTTTATTTAAAAATTTTATATGATTATTTTTTTTATTTTTTAAAAAAATTATGACATCTTACGATATATTATGATTTCTTATATGCAGGGTATTATGATATGGACCAAAAAATTATGACATCTTGTGTCAAATTATGACTTTCTGCATGCAGAATGTTATAATATGATCCAAGATGCCATAATATGACCCAAGATGCTATAATATAAAAGAAATTTTTTTTTTCAACTATTTTTCAATGCATATTTAATGTCTGCAGTTCCACTTTTTTATTTGAAAATTTTGAATGACGAAAATATTCCTACTCTCTGAAAAAATTATGATATTTCATGATATATTATAATATCCTGCATCAAAATTATGATTTTTTGCATGCGGAACGTCATAATATGGATATAAGATATCATAATTTTTAACAAAAAGTAATGACTATTTGAATCAATTACATAAAATAATATGTTCTATGTTAAATTTTTTTACCATCCATGATGCATAAAAAATTTCGCCAACTTGCTAATTAGCTTGTTAGCCTCCTCACCTATGTATTCTTATGCATCCAACTCCTCGTCATCTAAAGTAATTGATTCTACGCATGCATCCCTAGAAGTCAATAAAACGGCATGTTCGCTCAGAAACAATAATTGAAAAAACAATCTTTGACACACCCTTCATTCTTATATATAATAACTACAATGAGAAAAATATTAAAAATCATCTACCAAAAACACTCTCATATCACCTATCATATGAGCATCAATGATTCATCGAATGGTACTTGAATTTTGATCAACACCGTCGACCGTTTTGTACCAACCTAATCCTCAGTTGGCATCAGGGTTTTAAATAAGATGCTACCCAATTACGATGGCCCACCAAAATTATTAATGACAGTCATAATGGCCCTTGTTTATCTTAAAAGGCCACTTTTTTCATAATTTATGGGTGGGACCGGATGTTTCACCCAATTCTCTCTAATTATGCGCACGAATTTTGGTGGTCCTCCGTGCACAAGCTGTCTTCCTTTCTGTGGCATGTGCACACGTGATGGTACACACGCTCTGGAATCTGGATCAGCTCCAAAACCCACAATACAGTACACCGTGCTAAACCAACCATATATCGCGACGGATCCCAAACAATGGGAACTTATCGCGAGGTAATCGCGCTGCAAGGGTTGCTTGCTCCGTGGCTGTGAAGTTCTTGTGTTCGGGCTGTTGTTCAGGATCCGGTCGAAGGCCGGCGGTGGGGTGCGGCGCCCTCTGGTTTCTTGTTTTGGCAGCTCATTTGCGCTTCGGAAGGCCTCTAAATTTTTCCAAAGTCTCCAACTTGGGAAATAATTCCACCATAAAAGTCCAAATCTTCGTCACCTTTTCAGCGCTGCAGCGACAGCAGCGTGGATACGTACTGTGATCCCGTTCTTTTTCCGGAGGGACAGGCTGGTGGCGAGCCATGGATGACACTGGCTCTCTGGTGGCGAAGGGAATGTTCTGGTGCTCCCTGGGAAGGAATTAAATTGATTTGTTCCTCAGTGCTATCTACACTCCATGAGAATACCATATAATTTTGTCACAGGAAATGTTTCTAGAAATATAACATAACAAACACAAATAATAGAACAAGAACGATGGATGGTTTGTGAGAATCTGGCGGAGGCGCAAGGTCTCAGGTTGTTCGGAGTCACGGGCACTCACGCTGTGGGACAAGCGACCGGAGCATTAGATCGGTGTCAGTTATCACATGCACTGGTTTCTGAGCAAGAGGTTGGGATTCAAATATTGAATGGTGTTATTTCTCAAGATTTTGATCCTACAAGAGATTTTGCCGGATAAAATGCTTGGTTCCTTGATAAAAATCTCGGATAGATCTAGGTGCCTCCCATCCTCCTATAAATTTGGATATCTCTTGCTGTTTTAAAAGAAATTAAAAAAAAGTTGTATGCCACACAAATTAGTTTTGGATTTATTATATGAACTAAGATTCTTAATAGAGTGAGGTCGGGTCGTGTGAGGTCAATTTTTTATTTAAGCTTAAATTTGTTCTAAATTTTTTATTTTTGTTTGGTTAAGATGTGTGGAATTTAAATTCATCAATATTCCATAAATGCATGCTCAGCTCAATTTGCAAGTCGACTTAATTTTTATGATCTAAATATTGTTGAGTGTGATTTGAATTAGGTATGACCCACGGTGTGAAACTGATCCATTTTGAATTTTAATTAGTTTATTTGAGTATTTTAATTTTTTTCTTTATTTTAAAATTTGATGGCTATATATATATATATATATATATATATATATATAATATATATTATAATCATATCTCTTTTATTATTACGAAAAATCATCTTTTGTTATTTGAGCCACTGTATACTCTTTGTACTCCATCTTCTTTGATATAGTGAAATTTCTCTCCATTTCATCCATGGACGAAGGTCAAAGACCGAATCACATAAATCGTTGTATCTTATTTTTTTTGCATGTGATTATTTATTGTTATTTAAATTTTATATTAATTAACAGATAATTTGTAATAAATTGTTA
Source organism: Elaeis guineensis (assembly GCF_000442705.2). Classification (NCBI taxonomy): domain Eukaryota; kingdom Viridiplantae; phylum Streptophyta; class Magnoliopsida; order Arecales; family Arecaceae; genus Elaeis; species Elaeis guineensis. The sequence continues at coordinate 66,932,719 of NC_026007.2, forward strand.
TCAAAGCATAGGGTTCAAATTTGTTCAGATTTGTTCATCAAATCTGTTTGGATTTTGATTACCTGTTGATTCTGCTTTTTATGTTTTACGATTTCTTCATAATAGCTGCAAAATTCTCAAATTAGACCGGTGCCAGTTATCACATGCACTGGTTTCTAAGCATTGAATGGTGTTATTTCTCAAGATTTCGGTCCTATAAGAGATTTTTCAAGATAAAATGCTTGGTTCCTCAATAAAAATCTCGGATAGATCTAGGTACCTTTGATTCTCCTATAAATTTTGGACATCTCTCCCTGTCTAAAAAAAATAAATAAAATAAAAAAATTATATGGCACACAAATTAGTTTTGGATTTATGATAGGAACTAAGTTCTTAATAGAGTTAGGTCGGGTCAGGTGAGGTCAATTTTCTATTTAAGCTTAAATTAGTTTTAAATTTTTGCTTTTGTTTGGTTAGGATGAATGCATGCTCAGCTCAATTTGGAAGTCAACTTAATTTTGACAGCCTAGATGCAACTTTAATCTGACTATTGTGGAGGTGAACTGAGCTCAATTGTTGGCTTTAGCACAACCCCAGCACATTTTAGATGTTGCACAATAATATATGATGGTCAGTTCATTGAAGAGAATATATCAAAGTTGCTGGCAAATATATATAAAAACATCCATGCACTCTCAACGAAGAAATTAAATTCAGACATATGCCTTCTAAATGTTGTTGGGATGGTTAATTATTTGGGTTCGGATGTATCATTGAACACATTACATGGCCATATCTAACAAAATAATAAATACTTTCCCGTTTCAATCGCTGATTGAACAAGATTGCCAGCGCATTCCATGCTGACTCGGCGATTTCGCGTCTTTGATATGACCGATCATCTCCTTCGTCACGGTCATCTTTAGGACGTATAAGGCTCTCTCCGCCTTCTGGTTCCACGCTGGTCTCAAATCTGACTGTCTGGGTGAGACTGTTTATGTGCCACCCGTGACTTCCAAAAATCATGCACCTTCAAATACGACGTTGTGCATGTCGACCAATATGAATACTTGGTCGAGTTCAGCTTTTCGCCAACCAGGTTAGAGATTGACACATCTGCCATGGCTCTCAACCGGCTACTAAGCACTCTTGGAAAGAACAAGATTTTTTCGACAGTCCTTCATACTTTCGTTCTGACTAAAAGCCTAAATGGTCTTTGAATATTAGTTGTTAGACTGCAACAAAATCACCGATATTAGATAACAATCAATATATGGTTATAATATGTATGTAATGGACTTTCTTTTTTTTTAGGGCAAAATGCATCTGCACATGATAATCTATACATATGTGATATAATGCCGCATCCACCTTTGATATAACATTATGTTGCGTATGTACTCAAATTAAAATTTGAACTTGCCAAAACCGTATCACATGCAGCAGGGAAAAAAAAAAAAAAGAAAAGGGCAGCACACAAGTTTTTACGAAAATGAGAAACCAGTTTATAATTTGGGTATCAATTTTGTTGGGTATCACTTCATTACAATCATCCAGCTAAGGAAGATCAATTTTTTAAAATATTCATGGCTGTTCGGTTGGCATCAATCTCTATTTTAGAGAACTTTAGGGTTCAAACTTCACTCAATATCTCAAAAAAAGAACAAAATTCATGGCTACGTATCAATGTTAGGCAGTTGTTCTTTGAACAGGTAACGGATGAATTCATTAGGTTTCATCACATGAACCAATAGGAGATTTGATAGAGCTTGTCTCTAACATATTATTTTGAGTAAGATAATGCCAAATCCATACAGCAACATTCCAAAGCCCTGGATCTGGACCAAATTTGTAGTTTAGCTAAGATACATGAATCCGATAAGATAAGCTAAGCCTAACGAAGCTTAAACTATCGTATTGCCATGGTCACTTGCCTTTGGAACCTTGATATGTAAATGGAGATTCAGGCAAAAAGATCATTCTCTAGTATCCAATTAGGACTCGTTTGATTCATAGGAAGAACTTTCTTCTTAGAAGCAATTTTCTGACAAATTATTTCTTAAGAATAGGATTTTGGTATATTTGATTGATCATGCAAAAATAATTTATTGTAAAATGATTTTTGTTTGGTTGAACACCCATTTTGCTGAAATAACTATATAGAATACCTAATATACTCTTAATAGATATAATACCATATATTTTTGCTACTAAACTTTATATAAATAATAAAATTATATTTATATTAATATAAATATAATATTAATATATTATAATGTAACATTAGATCATAATAATTTATTATATTAATATAATATGAATATATATTAATATTATATTAATATAATATTAATATTTTAATATAATAAATTTATTAATATATATATAAATATAATACTAAAATAATATAATATTAATATTAATATTAATATTAATATAAATATTATATTATATTTATATAAATATTATATAATATTATGATATTTTTTGAAAATTTGTATGCTCCATAATCACATATTTACAAAATCATCACCATCATCATTATTTTTCATTTACAATGCAATGATATTTTACAAAATCATGGCCATGAAACTTTAAAAAAATATTTTTTAGAAATAAAAAAAACATCATCAATTCCATAGAAAGTTCTAAAATCCATCTCCCTCATGGATTTCTATTTTCCATGAGACGTGAGAAGTGTATTTATATGGAAAGAGATTTTTTTATTATCTTTTCTCTTAAAACTCCAATAAAATAAGAGGCCTCCTCTCCACTTTCCAGAAATTACCTCTTCTCCGCTGCACTTCTTATGAACCAAACCAGTCTTAAGAGCCATTATAGCGATGCATCTAAGACTACAAGAAAATATGGAATTGACTCCAATTTAGCACCACCTCGATATCATATTTGTGATATATTAAATTGTGTTTGATTTAAATTAGCCTCATTTACCTATACATGATTTGGTCAGATTCCTAAGGAAGTTGTGTTCTGTTGGTTTACTTTCAAGCACAATTTTCCATGAGCACCCAATTTCTAGACAAATGATGAATTCCAAAACTATAAGAAACAAACCAATTAGCAATGTGATTTCAATTTATGTGAGAGAGACTTTCCTCCAAGTTCATCTTTAGTGTATCTAATCATATTTTTATACTCTTAAAGCTATTAGGGGTTAAAAAGTTAGTCACCAAAACAAGATGCAACAAATTGGCATTGCTAGTCAAACCTAATTCACTAGAAAAGGGCAAATTGAGAATCCCATAGATAATTCAAGCAAACCAACAGCCTAGTTAACTACATCTAGGGCCCCACTCCAAGGATAGCTACAAGGACAACATCATGCGCAACTTGTTATTTCTGTGTTCTCCAAGATAGAGAATGAAAGCAACCCAAATCACATGATCTGTCTCACCTTCAGAGGGACATGGATGAGGTCCATTGAGAGAAATCAGATAGGGACATGGAGTTAAAGATGCTGAAAGGCAGAGAGGCTATGTTTAAGTCCAACAACCACAGCTATACCCTTCAAAAAAAGAGAATTGTTTATTTTTTGGGACTCGATTTGGTTCACCAAAAGAATTTTTTTCTTTATAATATTACTTCTGAAAAGCTGATTTCTAAGAATATAACGTTGAAAAGATAATTTTGGTATATTAATTAACCATAAAAAAGTTATTTATGTTTGGTCTGATATTCATTTTTCTAAAAAAATTATATAAAATATCTATTATATCTTTAATATAAGAAAAACATATCCGTATAAAATACTTATACCCTTAATATAAGAAAAAAAATCTTATCCTATTTTATACATTATCATCATTTGCAAATAAAAAATTATTATGGTTAAAGATATTTTTGTTCATAGATCATAGTAGAGGAGGATTTGAGATATTGTAATAAGAGAATGTTCATTTTAGCCATAGATTTTTTGATAGCATAAAAAGATATTTTTGGTAAAAAAAAGAGCTTCCAATTTTCATCTTATAGAAAGCCAAAAATTCATGTGCTACATGAGATTTTTTTTTTCATGAAATATGAGAATTAATTCCTATAGGAAAATTTTCTTCAATCTCTTCTTTCGAAAACTCCATTCAAATAAGAATTTTTTTTTCACTTCCTGTTAACTATATTTTTCCTCTTCACTCCTTGCAAAATCAAAGGAGTCCTTGGTCACAGCTTCTTTCAACCCATTTTTTAGCTTTTACATTTACTCTTTTATTTTTTTAAAATTTTGCATATATATCCCTATAAAAATATCCAATTGCATGCTTATCTATGTAATGTTGCAATTTACAAATTTATCCTTACCTCATTCTTTTAAATGTTTACCTTTGTCATTCCCTTTCGCATCTCTAAGCATGTAATTCTAGCTCCTACTAAGGCAGTATTTAATAATGCTTTATAATGATTCATTTTACTAATACTGCTCAAGTTTAATTTTTCCAACCAGCTCATGAAGTTGTGATATTTTCAAAATTCTACCACTAAAATAATAATAATATTAATCTACATTGAAATAATTAATATATGCTTTAAATTATTTTAAATAAAAAAATTAAAATATACAAATAATTTAATGAAGTAATGCATGTACAAAGATAATTTTTTATACAAAAATACTCTTATTTCAAGAAAATATATGTTAATCTACATTTTAAATCCATGAATCTCTTTGAAATATAGAATACCAATTATAATCAAAAATAATTTTTGATAAGCATAGCTTCTAAGTAAAAAGATAAATGAGAAAGCTTCTGTTCCAGTAGAAGTCTAGTTTATCCTTTTTGTCTTGTCTAAGTTTGCCAAAAAATTTGTTGGTTGCCAAAAAGGATGGCAAGTCAAATGACGATAGATAGATTAGTGCATTGTCGTACCATCCATGTTAGAATAGTTGAAATAAGGGGGATTGAAGGGAGAATATGAGAGTGGCATGGGTTCAAAATTCAAATGCCTTGGCTTTCAAGGCTTTCACCATCATTTTAAAAGAGAAAGATTTAGTTAGAGATAAAGATGTAGCCTAGGTTACAATAGTTGAAATTTAAGTTAATACTACTCAAGGATAAAAAACTAAGGGTAGAGCAAACTAAGATAAAATAGGATCAATTGATAAATTGGCATCAAAAATCCTATACAAAGTATAATTCTATTTATTTATATTAAATATAATTACTATCTATTCGGATGTTTGCTACTAGAGATGATAGTACGATGGATTTGATGCAGCTAGTGAAAAGATTGAAATTGAAATTGAATCCTTTGCCATCTTTAAAATCAAAACCAAAAATCAATAATTTTTTATTCATTTCAAAATTTTCACATATAAGTAAATAAATTAAAGATACCATAATAATTTTTATCATATAATCCATAATCTAACCAAATTCATAGCATAATATTTTGGATTCATACAAAATTTCAAGGGTATTAAATATCAGGTATGTTCGATTTTGGTTTCGATTTCAGGCATGGTGTTAGGTTTGGTTTTAAATTGAAAAATCATCAAAATTATAATCGAAATTAAAATCAGATATTTCTAATTTTTAAAACTCATAGTGATTCTATCCCAAATTAATTTGGGTTCAAACCACTCCAATCAATTCGGAAATAAATAAAATATTTGGGTATCCATTCTTATTGAGATCTCTAGCTGCTACCTACATCCGATCTTTATTTTTGATGGTTCTGATAATTGATGTCGTCTATCCTTTCATTATGTATGTTTATTTGCATAATTGCTCTATACCAGTTGCTAGACTGATAATTATATTTTATTGGCTATAACTTATTTGAATATAATTTGTGTTGATCGTTTTTTTTTTACTTCGACTTATATTATAGCCTTCTGCACTTAGAATATTTTGTTTTAATTTCTTTCGTCTATCATATGGGAGAATACATACATGTTAGTTTAAAATTCTGGAGTCTTATTTGATTCTTCTCCAGAGCATAATGTTTACGATGATCGTTAAATATTAAGATATGTATAAAAATATCTACTTTTTAAATCATATTTTTTAATTTTAAGATAAATATAAAATAGTCATTGTTGTAGTATAGAGAGGATATCTTTAGTCCCATATTGATTGTGAATCAATAAATATGATTTATATGGATTGAAATCTTTTCTCCTATGTGAGGCATCTTTGAAATGGAAAATCATGAGTCTCCATATAACAATGCTAGAGACAAAATGAACAATACCTCACATATGCGAATGTGATCCTTTGCTCAGATGCGGAGGCATAAACCAACCATTCGAGCTATCTGAGTTTTTAACCCATGATCGCAGCAGTCATAAATCATATATTTTTTAAAAAATTAAAAAATTTATTTATATATGTAAAACTAACGTGGCTAATCGGTCTTTTAATTATTGTAAGCGGTTAAGCTTGAAAATATCCAAAACAAGAAAATGAAGTATTTATATATATATATATAATATTTTTACGATGGAAGAGAAAAAAATTGACCATTCAAACATTAGATGGTGGTTGAAACACTTTCATTTATTCAACGTTAGTAAAATAATCAGGACATTATTGCGCTATGGATCTGCTTAATTGGCTGCTTTAAAAACCAATCCATGCCCCAAGCGCTCTCGATTCCAAATATCCTCCTTCGTTCCCTCCGTCAAAGGGAACTCGCGGTCCCGTAGAGCACTCCGGGAACATGTGAAATGACCAAGAAACCCCTTCAAGTATCCGTCGCCTTACTATATCTCCGGTGTCATTAAACTAATTTGGACGTCCAATCTAGTCCAAGTTCAAAGAAAAATTAAGTCCAAAGGGGAAACCCGAGAGAAGAGAGGGAAAAAAAAAAAAAAAGAAGGGAAGTAAACCCTCGCTCCCCTCTATCTTTCCCAGCCGCGGCGGCGACGAAAGAGAGAGAAGAGAAGCCATGGAAGACCCCGATTCTGAGTCTACGCCTCCCGCCCCTTCCCAAATACCCCTCTCCCTCCCGCCAACGATTCCGAATCTACCCCTCCCGCCCCCCTCTCTCCTCCCCCTGCCGACGATTCCGAATCTACCCCTCCCCCGCTTCCCATGATACCCCTCCTCCCCATCCCACCGACGACTCCGAGGCCACTCCCCCTGCCGCCCCCGTCGCGGACCCCGCGCCGCCGGCAAGGAAGCGCCGCCGCCGCAAGAAGCAGTTCCCGGGGATGGTCTCCTCCAACGGCCTCCGCGTCCTCCGCCCCCACTCCGCCCGCTCCTCCGGCGTCGTCTACTCCGAGAAGCTCATCGACGAGCTCATCCAGATGCAGATCAACGACATCCCCCCCGCACCACGCCGCCGCGGCCGCCCCCCGGGAGCCACCGGCCCGTCCGCGCTCCGACTCGCCCGCGAGCTCGACGTCGAGGCTCTCATCGCCATCTCCGTCGGCTTCCCTGTCGACTCCCTCACAGAGGAGGAGATCGAGGCCAACGTCGTCCCGGCCCTCGGCGGCGCCGCCCAGGCCAACTACATCGTCGTCCGGAACCACATCCTCGCGCTGTGGCGCTCCAACCCTTCCTCCTGGGTCACCGAGTCCCACGCCATGGAGTCCATCCGCGCGGAGCACCGCGCCCTTGTTACCGCCGCCTACTCCTTCCTCCTCGACCACGGTTACATCAACTTCGGCCTCGCCCCCGCCGTCCTCTCCGCTGCCCCTCGCCGCCCCCCCTCCCTCCCCCCGCCCACCGTCGTCGTCGTCGGCGCTGGCCTCGCGGGCCTTGCCGCCGCCCGCCAGCTCCTCGCCCAAGGATTCAAGGTCGCCATCCTCGAGGGTCGCCACCGCCCCGGTGGCCGCGTCCTCACCCGCAAGATGCAATCTCCCGACGGTGCTACCGTCGCCGCCGCCGACCTCGGCGGCAGCGTCCTCACCGGCATCAATGGCAACCCCCTCGGCGTCCTCGCCCGCCAGCTTGGCTTCCCCCTCCACAAAGTCCGCGACAAGTGCCCCCTCTACCTCCCTGATGGCCGCCCTGTGGACCCTGTCGTGGACTCCCGCGTCGAGGCCTCCTTTAACCAGCTCCTCGACAAGGTCTGCAAGCTCCGCCAGGCCATCACTGACGAGCTCAAGTCCGTCGATGTCTCCCTTGGCACTGCCCTCGAGGCCTTCCGCCAGGCCTATGGTGTCGCTAACTCTCTTGAGGAACGGATGCTGCTGGACTGGCACCTCGCCAACCTTGAGTATGCCAATGCCACCCTCCTCTCCAACCTCTCCATGGCTTTCTGGGACCAGGATGATCCCTATGAAATGGGCGGTGACCACTGCTTCATCCCCGGGGGCAATGCCCACTTTGTTCGGGCCCTTGCTGAGAACCTCCCCATCTTCTATGACCAGACCGTGACTCGAATTCAATATGGGAGCGACGGGGTGATGGTGTATGCCAACGGGCAGGTCTTTCGGGGTGACATGGCCCTCTGCACGGTCCCCCTCGGCGTTCTTAAGAAGGACTGCATTGAATTTGTCCCCGAGCTCCCACCACAGAAGCAGGAGGCCATCAAACGATTGGGTTTTGGGCTGCTGAACAAGGTGGCAATGCTGTTTCCTTATGATTTCTGGAATGGCGAGATCGATACGTTCGGCCACTTGACTGAGGATTCAAGCGAGCGAGGTGAATTTTTTCTGTTCTATAGCTATTCTTCAGTCTCTGGTGGGCCGCTGCTTGTTGCTCTTGTCGCAGGGGAGTCTGCTATCAAATTTGAGACAACTTCGCCGGTGGTGCACGTGGAAAAAGTATTAGAGGTTCTCAAGAGGATCTTTGCCCCAAAGGGTATCGAAGTTCCCAAACCAATTCAAGTGATATGTACTCGATGGGGGTCGGATAAGTTTGCTTATGGTTCCTATTCTTATGTTTCTGTTGGGTCTTCTGGTGATGATTATGATGTGTTAGCTGAGAGTGTGGGTGATGGAAGGATCTTTTTTGCTGGAGAGGCAACAAACCGGCGGTATCCGGCAACAATGCATGGAGCTCTCCTTAGTGGGTTCAGAGAGGCTGCTAACATAGTGAGGGCAGCTAGGAGGAGGTCCATGGTGCCAGTGATGGAGAAAACGGATGCTAAAGAGGAAGTTTTGGATTTGGATGACCTGTTCCGAACTCCTGATCTCTCTTTTGGAAATTTTTCAGTTCTTTATGACCCGTGTTCTTCAGGGTCTGACTGTACTTCATTGGTGCGTGTAGGGATTGGTGAGAGGAAGTCTGGTTCCGGTTCCCTTTTCCTTTATGGACTGATTTCAAGGAAACATGTGTTGGAATTGGCTGAGATTGATGGTGATGAGAAGCGATTGAGTGTGTTGTACCGCAGCTTTGGCACCAAATTAGTTGGGAGGAATGGATTGGGCATTCTTGGGGAGAATATTACAGTGCGTATAAGAGCTGCAAGAAGAGGTAGTTTGACTACAGGAATTGTAAATGGAGTGCATCATGCCTAGAAACTTCTTATATATGGCCAGTGCATTCATCACCTGAGTTAAAACTGGACCTGGCAGCAAAAAGTTGCTGGTTCATATCATTCCTCGTGGAGGCATGGGAGAAGATCATAATCTGTATTCAGCGAAAGAGCGTGGAGACATTGTCTGGAAGGAACATCGGGATGTTGCATTCAATTCTTTCTTTCCTTGAATTAGGTACTTCTAGCTAACCCTGGCATCATGATCTTTAATAATTATATTTCGCTGATTGAGTAGGGCCGAGCTGTTTGCTTCGGTGACTTTAGCATTCTTGTCCATCATCTGTTTAGACCTAACTATCTGCTAAGCCAGAGGCTTTTTTATGGATCTAACAATCGCCATGAGATGGGTTACATTATTTGTCATATTGGGTATATAAAGTTTGCATGATAATAGGTATCTGGAGGCCCTTGCTTTAGCTAACAAATTGTCATTCAGATACAAGAAGAAACTTTAGTTGGAATAGTTGATCAATTTTCATTTATATGTGGCCATTTGAGATAGGTTTTGCATGCATTTCTGTATCTTGTGGCATGAATGCAAAATAAGCTTTGCTTTCATTTTTCATTTCCGCACTTATTTTGGACTGAATTGGCAAAAGGACTATCTAGAAAATCATAAAGCCCTTTCAATGTCATGCGCCATGATAGGAAAGAATATCAGAAGTTACATAACATATATCATGGCATGGACTCTGGAAATAACTTGTTTTGGCAAGAGAATCTAAATCCTGCATAATAAATCATGAAGGTACTAACATTGCAAAGTGAAGGCTACTAACATTGGCAATGATTTGTTTACAAGCCTACCTTGTATGGGTTCTTGTCAAACCGTCTATATCTTGAATGTTTTGGCTTTGTGATCTAGAGGCTGTATATTAGCTGGATAAAGTGACTGTGGCTGCAGCTATTCACATTTTGAGTTAAAGTCAAATTTAAGTTTGAACTTTTACCTTAACCTAATGGGTTGCTACTTCTAAAAAGTTGGGTTTTTGGGTCCTCACAAAAATTTAGTGGAAACTGGAATGAATGTTGAAAAAATTCTGCATTCAAGGATTCTCTTCGTGAAATGGTATGAATACAGAAGGCAAAGCTAAAGTTGGTGATGATGACAAAACTTCCTCTTTCCTAAATTGTATGTGGAAAGCAACAAATATATAGAAATAACAATGAGGTACATGAAAAAAGGAGTCTCACCTTTCTCAAGAGAATATAAAACAAAAGGTCAACTAGGTATCCATAAGAAATGGTCAGTGATAACCAGCAGTCGTTCTAACAAGGATGATATTACAATGCAATCACTTTTAGAGCTCAAACCCTAGGAGAGGATAAAATGTTTTTCTCTTCAATTTTCTCATGAAAGCAAATGCATGTAATTGTCAATCATCTCCAGACCATCTTTGTTAGGATTTACGAGATGGACACTTCCAAGTAACAATCAACCTGTTAACATGTCCGATCTCTAGATAAAAGAATAGTTCATCAGTTTTGGCAATGCTACTTAATGATCCAGGTGTAAGAGTTGAACTTATGCTGAAGACAAGCAGTTGTCTGCTCACCATTTTCAAATGACTCTTTACATTCATTTTCTTCTATCTGACTTATTATTTTGCCTTGAATGGTCATTCATATGAAAGTGTGGAGTTGGAAGAAATGGATTTTGAAATCTTGTTTTCCCATGGACATATCGTTCAGCCATCTGAGACTAGGAAATGATAGATAAAAATTTAAACATCATGAGATGCCCATGAGATTCCCATGTGCAAACATTGTAAGTCACCACCTTGACTCATTAAGAATGGTTGAAAGAATTACACGTCAACAAGTTACTTATAAGATAATGGAAACAAATGAACTAGAAATAGTCTAAAGTATAGTTGAAGACAGTGTTTGTGCTAATTAAACTTTTTAGTGAGGTATGATAAGCATGATTACATTAGGGTGTAAAAACCATGGAAGTGTATGTCACTTGGATCTTGCAGGTTTGAAATTTGAGTTGCCTAATGGATGCGACTTGTGTTTGGGTTTGTCATCAAATATCAGATAGCTCTATAGCATGTTTGTTTAATTCTTTTTATTGATAATTTTTTTCCAATATGTTTACTTTCATTATGATTTACATAACAATATTAGAATAGTGTAGAAATGAAATGATGAGTAGAATGTTCATATTTGTAATGTCATTTTCATTTTGATGGCTTCAAGTCATTCTCGCCTGATGCATTATGTTCGGGTTTATTGTCAAATGTCAAATAGCTATATGATTCATCTCTTCCACTCTTTCTATTGGTTGTACTCTCCAATAATTTTTACTTTTTCATTATTAAAAAATATTACAGTAGTGATGAAATGAAATGACAGTAGAATGTTCATTTTGCAATCTTATTTGCATGTTGATGACATCTAGTGATTCTCACCTATTTCATCGTGTTTCAGCTTGTTGTCAGATATCAAGCAGCTCCATAATATATTTCTTCAATTCTTTGTAATTTTTAGTGATGATTTTTTCCAATATATTTGCTTTCACTATAAAACAACATTATAATAGTGGAGAAATGAAGTGGTCAGTAGAATGTCCATATTTGTGATATCATTAGCATTTTTATGGCTTCAAGTAATTTTCACCTAATAAAAATGGCAACCATGGTTAATATTGCACACTGCTATCTTTCAATTTGATAATTTTTATCCAAAGTTGAGATGTTTTTTATGATATTGAATGGAATGTGCAAATACAAATGCGTAGGTTGGATATGTGAACTTTCTATTAACATACATAAAGTGTGCATGTAAATCATCGTCCACTTGTTTGTTGGGTCATTGTTTTGAATGTGTTCCTAGGTTAACTTGGCCTATGGAACTTGCTTTTCTAGCTTCAGGAAGCAAATATGGTTATTACTGCAATAATCACTTTAGTAAGTGGGATATATATTGCCATGACAAGATTGCATAGATGTTGTCTTACATGGACCAAAGGCCTTATCTAGAAAGCATAAGAGCCTTTTAGATTCAAATGATATTACTAATAATGTGGCATCAGCTAGAAAAGAATGTTATGAGGATGGCTTGCACATGGTCCTACTTTGTTTCCATATTCTTCATTTGTCCCAGCACAGTCATGAGGAAAAAATGGCAATGAATTGCAAGTATCAGCAAACACATCTAATCCTATTACACAGATTAGTTGATAATACTTGTGGAAGTAAGGTGAAGCTTAAACTACAGTGTCACCATATGGAAAAGGATTGGCAATTTATGTTGGGTCAGCCTTTTGGGATTATTGCAGATTTATTATGGTATGACAATTGGAGGAAAAAAAAATCCATTCAAGACATGGATTTTCTGTTTAGCGGCGAAAGTTACCAGACAACATTGAATTTGATGATCATAATGGAAGTTTCCTTTTTTGTGAAATGATATGATATGTTGTAGATAAAATTGAACAAAATATAGGAATGAGGGGTTTATGTCAAGGGGATACAAGATGTTGTAGGTTTCTTAGTTGGAAACCCTGCGGTGAAAAAGAAAGCAATAAAGAAAGACCCACAAGTAAGAGATTTTCATGAATGTTAAGCATATTGATTATCCTTAAAATGCCCTTTTTAAAGAAGTATAAACAAAGCATTGGATGGGATCTTTTATTCTTAGCATATCTGGTTCACTGATCCAAAAATAGGCATCAAACTCTTAAAAATCAGTCATCACGCGGGACTTCCCTGTCCTTATAGTCAAAATCTAGAATGACCAATCTTTCCCAAAAAAAAACAAAAATGGAAGATTGTGCCCTCTAAATGCTAGTGTAATTCTTCTTGTGCCCTCAATGATTTATCACCAAATACCTGACATCTTGTATTAAACTCTGGTATCCTGTCATCCTGCACCGTAATTCTCCATAATCACTCATTATCACAAATTTCCTTTCATACTGTTATTCTCTGTTTCACATCCTTTTTACATTCTTATTTCCAGGCTGTCCTTTTTTCCTTCAAAGTTTCTTTATGGAAAGTCACACCAGATGTATGTTAGGATGCAGCCTATAAAATTAAAAAAAAAAAAAAATCTAATATTTTTGAGGACTGGTGATAGCTCCTTTCCCTTCTAGACATGTCTATAGATGAGGAGCAAGCAGGTGAGACAGATTGAGAGGGAGAGGTAGAGAGAAATAGAGATTGGATGGTATAGCATCGTGATTGGAATATGAGGTGGGTTAAGGAATGATGGCTTTTTCATTATTTTAATTTTTAATTTTAATTATTCTTTAAAATCTCCATGATGTTGACTAGGACCTAATCCAAGCTCATATAAATTAGGCAATTTTTATAATTTGGTCAAATGCATGTTGATTTGTGCTGAAAATTCTGTTCCTTCTCACTTGGCTATCTCAACATTCTTTGTGAGGCACTAATTAGTTGTGTTGCACCCACATTGCAGAAGATGCGAAGACATGCAGAAAACCCTACACATGTAATGAAATAATATTAACCTTGCCATTATGTCATGACAATATTTAGAGCATGTTAGCTTGGAAGCAGAATATGAGTGCATATTTTGTGTTATATCTAGGGAACTCCTCACCATGTTCTTCTCTCAAGGTAGACATAACAATGATTCATCCAGTAGCTGAAGATCCATATCAAACTTTCTTTCTTAATATGTTAGACCAGCAATAGTTATGCAATCTAATTCTAGTTCAATTTTGGGTGTAGATTCCAACACCAAACACAAATGGTTCGGATCTACTGGATCAATTCCTGTCCAAAGATGATAAACTTTCTGAACATTTACATGGGCATTTAGAAAACTAGGTTTGAATCGTGGGTCCTTTGGCACTTTCCTGCATATATGATGTCTTTAGAAATTCTTTGTGCACTGCATGCGGTGTAGAAAATCCGACGTGGAGTGCACCGTCTTGTCTGATTAGTCCACATAGCTACTGTTTCTCAACATATATTTAATGTATTTAATGTTAGCAGGTTGGTTTTTTCATTTAAAAATTTTATATGATAAAAATATTTTTCATAAAAGTTATGACACTCCTTCACAAAGATTATGGTATCTCCTATAGAAAATGTCAAACTGAAATGAAATGTCATAATTTTTTGTGAAAGGATATTATAATTTTTAAGAAGGGATGTTATAATACTACATGGCGGAAAAAAAATAATGAATATATGTGGAAACAGTATTACGATATTCCTTCTAAAAAATTATGACATTTTTTCATAAAAATTATAACATCTTGTTTCAGTTTAGCATTTTCTGCGAGGGGTGTCATAATTTTTGTGAAGAGATGTTATAATTTTTATCATACAAAATTTTTAAACGAAAAAATTGACCAGCTGGCATTAAATATGCGTTGGAAAGTGGTGACTAAATGAATCAATCGGATAAGATGGTGTGCTTGACGTCGGATTTTTTATGTTGCATGCGGTGCACAAAAAATTTCTCATGCTGTCCTTCGGCATGGATGCACGGGAACTCGGCGACACCTGTAAAACCAAGGCTTCACTAAATTCTGAAAATATAGAGCCATATCCCCTTTGTCTTTGTATTGCATTGCTCTAGCGATACAAGAAATCATCCTTCCAAATCCAAGGGGCTTTTATTGGGATGGCCATGGTGTGGAATCTTGTACTTTGACGCCTCTTGGCTTTTCTTCACACAATCAAACATCACATTAAAATTTAGCACAGGATTTTAATTTGCATTAAAAGCCTTTCTTCAGATTAAGACGACATATTCGCAGACTCTGGTCTTCATCCAGTGCTTAGTGACAAATTTTATGATTATCAAAGGAAGTCTAAAACTCTTCTCTGGATTTTACCCCCAAAGCTTTTCTTTCTTAGATTTCATTGTGTGTTCATTGTGTGTGTGTGTGTGTGTGTTTTGAGTTTTTTTTAATTATCTCTAAACTAGTGGGTGTGATATTTTGTTGCCTTGCAAAATCATAAGGATGACTATTCTTGCAAGATGTTTGCAATATAATTTTACTTTGTTCCTCGTTTTAATGTTTAAAGCTTAATATATTGTCCTGGATTTATGCTCTCTTATAAAATAAATTGTGAACTTTTCAATTGGGAACATTAATGATGTGTATTTACAATTATAATTCAATGGATTTGCACCTGGAACAAATGCAAATAATGGATTCAATCAAATAGAGCCAAACCAAAAGATAAGATATATCAAAAATATATCTTGTTTAAAAAGAAGGAAATCTAAAGATGCAAAAAATTACACGACGCGAACCTTCTTGTTGGGATTTTAGTATGGGTTTGTTTCTTGCTACTGCATTTGGCTAGAATAATGATCGCACTTTCTCTTTTTTGGATGAAAAGAAAAAAAAATCACCAACTCAACAAAGTCTAGTTTACGGTCTTCGGCAGCATCAAATTTTTTATCAAAGATTAGTCTCCGGTGGCCATAAGGGAAAACTTTGCTCTTGTTTTCTGCTGCCCAACTTTATTTTTTTAATATATTTTGGGTATATTTTGTATCCTTTTTTCTTATGTAAGAATTTAAATTCGGAAGTGGAATTTATGAATTTCTACCCATGTGTTTGCAAATCCCCGCATCAAATTTATCGATTGGATCACCGGCCCAATGAAAACTCGATAACAGATGGAATGGGTTCATTTTTCACAATTTAAATGCCACACGAGAGAGAGAGATAAAAATTATACTGGATTAAATTACACAAACTAAATAATTGAGTATAAATCGTAACTCATTGAAAAATTGAGGCAACAGGTCTTCTCTATTTTCTATTTTGTTTCACAAAAAGATGAATTTTTTGCCCCTCCCTTTTTTTTTTTTTTGGTTTCATGCAGTTTTTCTGTAATGTCTTCTATGCAATTCCTCCTATATGTATTCATCAGCACAAAAACCACTAATATGGCCCCTGTCCCATAAAAATAAATTGCCACACACATATAGCTTTTTACATGGTCATTAAGCCATGCATCAAACTGCCCGACAGTTTGAATCAAGTTAGGTCGATCCATCATGGGCGCCCATCCGATTTTTCAACATCTCTCATTCACACTGGATGGAATTGATGTGGTTAAAATTCTCTATCATACACATTCATACTCGATAAGAAGACTGCAACTAGGAAGCACATTAGAACAATAATATCATGCATCTGTTAGGGATATATAACTACTCATGATCTAATTTCAAAGATTTGTTCATATTTTATCGTATCTCAGATTTATTTTGTTACATCGGCCTAAGTATCTTTGATCTCTTATTTTCATAAATGACATATTATCGCAAAGAGCATACTTGATCTTTTACATATAATATATTCACAATTATGTCTCACATAGACAACATAATTGATCAGTGAATATATTTCTAAATGTAAACAAAAATTAGTCTTCCTTTTTGACTTGAGTTTATTAGTCTCAACACAGCTGCTTTCCCGCTCTATAAAGCCGAATCTTTCATGGCCGTCAGTAATATAATAAAATAGCGGTCATTGAAATTAAGATTTGAAGAAACGGTTAAAAGTGAAAAAAAGTATACTGGGGTTTTATAAACCTCAAAAATCTTGAGGAAGAAGGGATTTATTCACTCACTTTTCTTATTGGTCGACTACGCATATGTGGTATAAGTCACATGTTACGACGTTCTTTCTTTTTCAAAGAGAGCGTATGTTATTAATTTCTCACTAATAACATCGTACAAATTTAAGTTCAGATACACCTCCGTATCTAATCTGAATTTTCTAATTACTCCATATAATCTCTTTCAATTGAGAATCCATGTCCGGTGACTAATAGGCTAAGATGGATAGTAGGCGCATCCATCTCGATCATAAATAAATTCATTAATATGACTTCATTTTGAATCACTATCAAGGTGACTTTTCATTCTATCGAAAATTGAAGTCTCTTCTTTGCACATTTTTCACAACGTCAGAGATGATTGTCCGTGTGAAAGGGCAGTCTTATGTCTATTAGATATACTTTTTTTATGCATGCTTAATATGCAATGTGTGTGTGTTTTAGCCTAACGATCTCACGTAGATATCTCATGGAAATTATAGATCATAATTCTCACATAGAGAACTTATGGGCACAAATTGAATGAAAATGTGTATATATATATATATATATATCAACATTCATTCACTTAAAGATTGTAAATAATATACAAAGTATTATATATAAGACATCAACATTATATTTTACGCAAGTTTAGAGATCTCACATGTCTTAAAAAATATATCTCTAGATATAGATTTCGTCAGGAGATCCGCTATCATCTCATGCATAGAAATATATTGCACACTAACTGTCTTTTGTGTAATGATGTCTCTAACAAAATTATACTTGGTATCAATGTGTTTGATACGATTATAGAATTTAGGATTCTCAGTGAAGGCAATAGCTATTTGATTATTACAATTTATAATCACCGACTTATCATTGTTATTTCGCATTCCTAAATTTTCAAAAAACCTTTATAACCAAATGATTTTTTGTATCCCAGCAGAACATGCTACAAATTCTGCTTCCATCGTGAACAGAGCTATATAGGTTTGTTTTTTACTACTCCAAGATATGACACCATTATCGAGCAAGAATACATAACCTGATGTCGATTTGCACTCGTCTAGGTCTCCTCCATAATCAGCATCAGTGTAACCTATCAAATGCAGATCGGATCCCTGATAATAAAAGCAATAGTCCACGATTCCTTTCAGATATCTCAACACTCTCTTGACGCCTTCGAATGTCTACTTTCAGGGTTCGATTGGTACTAACTTGCAGGACCGACAGCATAACAAATGTTTAGTCATTGTCATGTATTGGCGGACCCCGATGAGGGTACTTCGACTTTGCACAAACATGCCACAGAAGCTTACCAGGCCTGAAAGAAGGTCGATGCTACTGCTCGAGGCATCTTGGTAAGCTCAATAAATGATGATCTTGCTTTTGAATATAAGAATTATGACATGGCTTATGAGCTGTGGGTAGTGTTAAAAGAGAAAATATGAGGGCACCATTGTGACAAAGTTGAGACAGCTGACCATCAAGTTTGATATTTATAAGATACGCTCCAATCATACAGTGAAACAGCATTTGAGAGAGATATCAAATATGATTAGAGAGCTGAAGTCAGTGGGTCATATGCTCACTGATGAATCGCAAGTGACAAATTTGATTTGGAGATTTGCAAATATATTGATAGAAACCGTAAGTTTTGCATCTGAATTTAAATTCTTACAATGCATACAAATTGGGCTCGACTTTGCCTAGATCTGGATCTCACAAAGAACTTCTCATCAGTGATTATATATCATTTTTCTAACCTGTGGTTTCTTCTTACGAGATTTAATGCTAAATCTATGGCATTTAGGTGCAAGTAGGGTTGTTGTCCAAAAAAAAAAAAAAATACTAGTAGGATCGCACTTGTGTAGCGTGCATGAACAATAACAAAATTAATACATTTTTTTACCCAAAAAAAAATTATTAGACTTGTTGGTAGTGTTTGGTTAGATAATTTTTGATGGAATAAAAATTTATTTCGTCTTATCCTTTCAAATAGGTGAAAAAATGATGGTGGATCATTCTGATTTAGTAATTTCGATTAATTTTTTTTATTTTAAAATATTAATTTTATAATAGATCATGAAATTGATAATTTTAGATCATATTGAACACCAATTGGATTAGCACTGTATTAATTATATTAAAATAAAAATAAAATATTGAATTTTTAATTAAATAAAAATTTAAAATAATAAAGATGAATAGTTATTTTTTAAAAATTTATATTTTTATTTTAAAAATAAAATTTTGATACAAGTAATCATGATCCATCCATTAATTTATATTAATGTTAATGTCAACTGCTCCATGTTGATGTTGACCTCGTACTTAAGAGCTCCTAGACAGCCTGGAATGGTGTGACAACACATTCTTGTCAAAGGTCCTTTTCATATCCTTTTTAACTAACCCATTCCTCTGTTAGCGTTAGCCATTTAATATTTACTAAAAAAATCTCTACTTTAATTATATATGTTATCTTCTGGTCATGAATCTAAGAAGTATAATGGGCTGTGGTCGTAGGCTACTGAAACTTTAATACTTGATGACTGTATTTTGCACTTATAACCATCTAGGCTTAAGCAGTAATAGATAAAATAAAATGGTGAAAATTTGGTAACGAATGATTATTTACCATTTGTATAATGACATGACGTCCAAAGATTTCGCATTGATGTGGTGAGATATCATAGTTGCATACTTTCCCATATTGCCAGCGTTGTGATGAAAGGTCCAGCAACTTTATCAAAACCTCCCAGAATGGTGGAAAAAAGAATAAATATAATGTGACCAAGGATACTAGAGGAAAAGGGGGTCGATGGATGAGGTAGGCAAAAAGAAGCAAAGTGGAGCTTATGATAGGTAATTATTGCCAGGTTTAAGCCCATATTATATGATGTTAACAAAGATTTGGTGCTTTCCACAGCACTACAATGGCCCATATTATTTGATATTAATATGGTGGTGTTGATGCTGACCAATGAGTCAGTGTCAACTTGACAACCAGCAACAGAGCCAGTATATGGAGTCATGTGTGGAAGTCCCACCCCCCACTTCTATCTCGTTCGTTCGCCCGCTAAAGTCCAGTTGTTATCAGGCCAACCCACGTTCTCATAGAAGACGTGTTCTGAAATCATTGCTCCTTGTAAGATTGTTCTCTAGCAGAATGTTGTTAATTTATTATATTCGTAAAGTAGGATATAGATCCAAATTTGTGTGGAGAACCCGGTTTTTCATATTATGTGATCATGCCAAGTTTCTCGAGATGGGGACAATGGAGGGTATCGTGCTCACACTGTTTGTTGTTTATCTTAGTCTGTTCATGATATGGAGGGAGGGAGAGAGAGAGAGAGAGGGAGAGAGTGTGTGTGTATATTTTTATATTTATATAGTCCATCTATGTATGTATGTATATATATATATATATATATATATATATATATATATATATATATATATATATATATATATATATATATATATATATTATGCCTTGTAGATGCATGCCTATATGAACAAAACTCATATGGAGTTGGCATCAAAGAAAGAAATATGGTTCAACTTCCTATTTTGCCAAGTTTCTTCTAGTATATATATCTTAAAGAAAAGTTAAAAAATAAAAAAAATTTCCTACTAACGAAGTCATCAATTCTGTGATTTTTGTTTAAAAAAACATAAAAAAGAAAAAGAAATTGGATAAGGCATCATTTTTTTTCCTTATCCAGTATCTCCATTCATCCTTTCCTTGTCAAGCCATCTCTTCCACCTTAAGGTTTTTTATCTTCTTTTCGAGGCTCTTTCTCCTCCTCTAAATCTCTCTCTCTCTTTAGGATTTTTATGTCTAAAAGAGGTTATGGAACCTAAGGAATGAATATATATATAATTTCTTATGTTAGAAAAATTAGGAAACTATGCACTATGTATCAATATGCTATATTTAAAAAATTATGCCGATTTAACCAGGGGTATGTATTGGCTTGTTATATGATTTAATTTTTTAAGTATATATCATTTGATTATATAATATATATTAGTAAAAATATATTTTGAAAATTATGTATTAATTTATCTGAGAATGTGTATTGGATTATTGTTGAGTGTGTATCAAATAAATTTATAGTATGTATTCGGAAATCAAGTGTGTATCATTTAATTAATATAGTATGTATTAGCGAATATGATATTTTAAAAATTATGTATCAATTTATTTGAAAGAATAAATTAGATTATTAAATGATTAATTTATTAAGAGTGTATCATTTTACTATCTACTGTATATTGGTAAATACTATATTATAAAAGTCATGTATCGATTTATTTAATGGTGTAAATTGATTTTTTAAATGATTAATTTGCTCGATATGTATTATCTAACTATATAGTATATATTAGTAAAATGTATACTCCGGAAATAAACAAGAAAGACGATGTCATGCATAATGCTTTCATTTTTTATTTTTTGTGCCATATGTAATTTTTTTTTTTTAATCATAGTATCGATGACTCCATTATTAAGAGATTTTCTCTGACTTTTTAGTTTCCGCTTTAAGATGGATGCATATGAGAATATCAGATCGTGGAGCAGCGAATGTGGAATCACCATCTGAATAAGTTTATATGACAGTATCAATATGCTCAGCGATATAGGAGGTCATTTAATCTACCACACTGTTTCTCTTTCTAAAAGTGTGCTTAACTATGTAGTTTGAGCATCTTGCAATAAGTCTCTAGTGGTTGCCTCATACGATTTTTGTTATGCCTATCTTGTATATATAGGATGAGAGAATAAATAGGACAAATCAAGTTAGTCCAAGCTTAAACAAGGAAAATCTTCTCCAGCCATTCGCTTTATTTTGAGCTGGAATATATTATTCGTAGGGCCAAATATTGTTAGATCCGGTCCAATGGTGTGAACCAAGAACACTAATAATTGTCCCAAAAAGGGAAAAATTTTCCAACTCTCTCTCTCTCTCTCTTTTTGATTCACGCACTATAAATCAATTAGTTATGTGACCGACCGAGATCTAGTTAGATTATGAGGCCTCCATTTTCTTATTTAATTCCTCAACCCAATAAAATCCGAGAGTTATTTTCTCATTTATATCTTATTATTATGTCGATCACCATGAGGCCCCAAATGCCCATTACATATAGATTCTGCCCACAATTTTGTCATCTTGTTTAACTGGGTCTTGAAAAGATATTTATTAATCTTAGGCTTATGCTTCAAAGCGTCGGTGGGTTTCTTAAGTGTATTTATGATGGCTAGGGGACCGAGCATCAGCCTGATGGGGAGAGATCACATGGTGTTCCCGTGAGACACGGAATTGGGTGCCATGCCTTTGCCTCTATCCTCTTCCGTTAGCCATGTTAGGCACATTGGTAGCACTAAATCTTGGGATCTACCTCATTTGTGGGATCCCCCTTCGTGCCATTTGGTCCTGGCTATGGCCCTCAAAAGCTACCCATGGTAACAAGAATGCACATACCATGGAAGTAAGAGATGCGTAGGGTAGTAACTCTACATTAAAGATTGATCAATTATGTAGCAGGAAGCAATAAGTCCGCCAATAAATCAAAATTAAATTGTTAATAATTAAAAAAGTGAGTAATTTATATGGTAAATTACTGTTGGATCTCATGGTTTATACAATGTGGTGGTGATAAATTGTACTCCTTGGAGAATTACCTTACTTAGTTTGGAAGTATTGATTGATGGTGATGACGTATTTATCCTCCAAAATCATTAAACAAGGTGAGTAAGAACAAATTTGGGTAGAAAACAAAGATTAATTGAAGAAATGAAAATTTTTGCTTTAGAGGAATATACAGTGGCGTAGCTAGGATTTTCATCTTGAGGGTTTAATATATCAATTAAAATAAATAAATAAATAAAAATAAATTTAATAACATTATATTACATTAATTGAAAGTGAGAGAGAGAAAAGAGGAAAAAAAAATAAGAGAGAGAATTCAAATTTAGGACATGGGGATAGAGAGTGGGGGTTCAAATCACTAAGCTAATTAAGATTGTTTGTTTTATAGGGGTTCAAAAATATATATATATACAAAATTTTTTTAAATGATATATGCATACTCCTAAGGATATTATACCAAAACTTAGGGTTCAATTGAACCCCGAATGCAAAAGGTGGCTCCGCCCGTGGGAATATGTATTCTTGGTTGGTAATAACAATGAGTATATGAATCATTTATTGCAAAAGAGAAAGACAAAGGAATCAGAACTATTTTCAGACTCTAGTAGCAGCATGAACACTAGCTACTATCCTAGTTGGATGCATGGCTCTAATTTTCACGTGCACTTGCTCGTCGGATGCTCATTATTGAGTTCTATCTTTCTTGGATGTTAGGTTCATTGTATCTTTTTCTGGCTAGAAGTTAGGTGAATGTTAAATAACACTTATACAAATGAGTGAACCAACACCCCATGCTTTCTTCATGATTCAACTTTTTTGGATAACTTTATTTTCGAGCATAGGGTTTGTGAGTTGAGTCACAATAGCTTTCCTCATTTGTCTGGATAAGTTAGCCAAGCCAATTCTCTTGATTGTTTCCAAGCGTCAAGTTATTTATGAGATATTTAATTCTTTCGTAAGAAAATTTGGGATCCATTGTTTATCTAACATCTCACAAATATGATATCGAGGATAAATAATACTTGGCAGGAAAACCCATGTTCGTATTCTTCCATGAAGTGTGTATAGCTACTACTTCTGTTCAATCTATTGTACTTTTAATTACATATCATAAGTACTATACGTAAATTTTCCATGCAGTAAAAAATAAATTACCTTCTATGCAAGATTTGAGCAACTAAATGTTGTAGGTTGCTCATGCAATTGGAATTTTAAATTCATGTCCAAAGTTTCTTTAACACCAAAAAGATTTCTCCCAAGATGCTCATACTGGGATTATTTTGAAATAACAAAAAATAATGATCAACAATGAAAAATAAAAATATTTCCACAATTGTTTTTTCACTGACTAAAAAAAAATTAATAAGCATAAAGATTTGATCCTTTCACAAAAAAACCATCATTTTTATTGTATAAAAATATTATAGAGAAGCTCTTCAAAATCTTTATATTGGTCATTATAGAGTAATTCTTTGTGCACCGCCTGCGGTGTAGAAAATCTAATGGAGTACACCGCTTCTTCCAATTGGATTACATAGCTATTACTTCTCAATGCACATTTAATACTGCGGGTTGGTATTTTCGTTTAAAAATTTTGTATGAAATCTCTTTATAACCTTCTGATACTTGTATGATTTCTTGTGAGTGATTTTCTGTAAACATATATGATTTTTTCTAATATATATGACTTCTTTGATTCTTATGATTTTCTGTGAATATATATAATTTTCTGTAAATATATGATTTTCTATGAATATATATGACTTTTATCAACTTATATAACTTTCTGCTGTAATATATATGGCTTCCTGTAAATATATATTCCAGGAATATATATTTACAGAAGTCATATATATTCATAGAAAATCATATATATTCACAGAAATCACAGAAAATCATATATGTTCACAGAAAATTATATATATTTATATGAATTATATATATTCATAAAAATCATATATATTACAAAAAATCGTATGACAGAAGCATGTAAGTATTAAAAATTATGAACAATATTTTTTCATACAAAATTTTTAAACAAAAATATAATTTATAATATTAAATATATATCAAAAATAATGACTATGTAATCTAATCGAAAAAGCGGTGCATTTCACGTCAAATTTTTAAACCGCAGGTGGTGTGCAAAAAATTTCTCGCATTACAATGTTATAATTGCAACTATTAATAAACTCTCAGCTTTGTCATGCCTTCTAATCACAGTGTACATGGTCCGTCTTTGAAAATTCATCGGAGTAGGTCAGTCTACATCATCCATACTGTACATTCCCGTGATAGCGATCACTGGGGTCCGCATGCCCGGAATCCTGGTAGCTCTGAAGCTTTAGATGGTACGCCAAGCAAGCCCAATCCAGGCCTGGCCACCAAACTTTAAAATGGCAGCGTTCTTTGCATGTGAGACGTGGCATGTATGTGCCATGAGCTTCAGTCCCGTGCCTTTGGAAAACATTTGTATCTTGCAAAAAAAAACTTGTATATTGTTTTTTTCCGAAGGGGAAAGCAGAAAAAAAAAAGGATAAGATATTTTAAGAATGATATAAAGATGACAATGATGGAGGTCGGCGGATACATGTGTCAAAAATGAAGTTGAGATAACAACAAATCGGATATGAATTTGGTAAATTATTTTCACATCTGCCCCATATTTTTACCTTGAGATGGATGGAATCGTTGTAATCTCAAGGCACGAGATCAAGATAATGGTGGATATATATATATAACAACAAATTGGATATGATTTGATAAATTATTTTCACATCTGCCTCATATTTTTACCTTGAGATGGATGGAATTGTTGTAGTCTCAGGGCATGGATCAAGATGGTGGTGGATATATATATATATATATATATATATATATATATATATATATATATAGTTTAGAAAGAATCTTTATAAAAAATTATATATAGAGATCTCAAGTTTATAACTGTTTAATAAAATAGCTAGTTTTATTGGATGTAATCCATGTCTTGTTTGATTCGATCTAACGACATCTATAGTTATATATTTATGAATTAATTTTAAAATAAATTTTATCAATATTCGTATCTGTGTGGGATCTGCTATATGTTAGCTAAAATTTGTCTAATGATAGTTGGTTCGAATTCTCAATAGTTCAAAGTAAATTGCTTGGTCAGAACTATTTCATAACAAATGAAATCGGATTCTGAGAATTTTAAAAATAGGCAGGTCACAGTTTAAAATAGATAACCCAAAAAGATGGATGTATATTGTTATTTAGAAAAATTAAAATAAATTATCTTAAATTCTCAAGATTTAGAGTAATTACAGATCTCTACCCAACATTAGAGAAATCTACAATAACTCTCCTAAAACATGGATATTAAAATGGCCGTTACCTTCTTCTGTTACAATAAATAGCCAAAGCCCCCCTCCCGTCTCTGCAGTGAGACTCCGAACACGGGAGACCGACACCGGGTACGAGATGGCAACGTTGGTGGGAGCATCGCTGAGGGTGGAGTTCCGGGGTGTGGAGAGAGAGAGATCTAATAGTTTGTTTAACATAAAGTTAACAGTAAAAGATTAAAGTTAATAGTTTTTTACAAAAAAAAATTAAAGTTAACAGTAAAAGATAGCGTGCAATATACACAGTAAAAGTTAAGTAGTGGGACGTATATATATCTCAAATGTTGGCAGGGAATGTGTGATGACCTAAAACCGCAAGGCAAGGAGCAGGATAATTTAAAAGATTATATGGAGGAGTGGCTCGTGAAACATGACGTACCGTTGAGTCAAGGCCTTCGTCAGCCGTCCACTAAGTGGGCCTTCCTCACCCAACTGGCAATCCTGGCCCTCCAATCCAATGGAATTTTGTGCCACTAGTGTGGTGGTTCGGGATACAGACCCACAATGTACGGCTGGGATTATCCAATATCACTTCCTCGGAAGTGGAGAAAACGCGGTTCCCGCATCCCGAAATCCGGCAATTTCCGAGCGAAATTCGGCGATTTCCCCGTCCCGAAATATAGTAAAATATCAAAATGGGCATCATGGGTATTGAGTTGAACCAAATTACGTCATCGCCTGAGGGTCCTAACGTAATTTTCGCTGAAAGCAAGGGTAAAGGTAGTGCAACAACGCCGTATCACGTGAAATCTAATCAATGACTCGATGTATGGTGCAAGTCCCATACTGACAGGAACGATGTATAAGCGGTCAGAATGGACGGTCTGGATTTATGATTGTGGAGAACTTGTGGTTAGGGACATGGCACGTGGAAGTAAGCACCCCGACAAGCCGAGCGCCGATGGCGAGGTGAGAGGCTTATCATCACCGACCGGGGACCACATCCCCGGCCGTACCAAAAAAGGAAGGCTGGGTCTGGCGGGCTTAACATCAATTTAGCACCCAAAGTTGTATTGGATGATGGTTATGTGAGGATCATAGGATGGTTAGTATGTTTTTTTTTTTAATTGAAACCAACTGTTTCAACGAGCCATTGTATACAAATAATTATAAGCACCAGATAAAATCAAATTATATAGATAATAAAAAAAATATAATTATAGATACTCAATTATAATATTTGTTGCGTTAGATTTCTGATTTGATCGTCGAAAGATCTCATCGGAGTCAATTCTAATCGAAATTATTTTGTAGAAATACCTCTCGGTGTCTCCAATCTGCTCTAATCGTATCCGTACGCAGTTGGAAAAGAACCTTCGATGATAAATCAGAAATCTGATACAACAATATCTATATATTTAGTCATATAAGATGCTATCCAATTAGCTTCTCCTCCCTATAGATGGCCTACCATATTATTATTTCAAACATCCAAATAAGGATACTTGATTTCAGTAATTAATATATGGATAAATTATTTTGAACGCTTGCATGCTCATTCATTTCTAATTGTTTTGATAATTTTAAAGAAAAAAAAGGATTTTAGGTATTTTAGAAGAAAATTGATCCTTGATTATTCCTTTTTTATTTTTGTAATCATTTTTTTTCAATGCAAGCAATGCATTTAGGAAAAAAATTCATTTCTAACTTTTTTTCATTTTCTATTTTTTTAGAGTGAGAAAAAAAAAATCATGGCTAATATTTTGTATGGTTGCAAATCTCTTTTATTTATGCGTAGCTTTATATGGTAATGAACTTTTGTATCACAAGACTTCTAATATTTTTTTTAAGTTTATCCATCAAAAGATCAAATATAATCTTAATTTTCTCTTGGTTATGAAATTACTCCAAAATATTTTTTTATTGATTATTTCTATTTGCATCCTCATTCGTACCCTCATATGTTCGCTATTAAAAATTTATTTATCTTTTTATTCGGAGAATAATGGAAGAAATGCTGCTATCTTTGGTTGAACATGGACCCCTTCCAAAGGCAAATAACAAACAAAGGTACCAACAAGCTCGGTAAAGACTAGTCACCATTCCTCCATTTGTCATGGTTACAAGCTCAAGAGATGTTATAAAGCAGCTACAGTTACAAAAAATTATCCCAACTACTTATAATTGACTATATCACTAGCAATTCAAAATGATTGACCCTAGCTGCCATTATTATCATATTTTTAACTTACTCGGTTATCCAGGCAATGTTAGATTAGTCTATTTTTCAAAACACTTAAATGCAATATTTTAAAATCTTATTTATTTTTTAAATATATAGATTCTACTTTTCAATCTCCACCATCTTCGCTTCTCATCCTTTATTTGCTTTTATGTATCCAAATCTGTCATTATTTTCATCATCATCTTAAATGCAATGGTAATCACCTTCGGATTTTCATGGCTGTCAGTATTCATTTCCTTTCCCTTAGAGAAGAAAATTAGATTTTTATTCTTTTTGTTTTCAAATAAATAATATATTAAAATCTCCAACCTTTCCCATCCAATTGGTGCCCCACTTATCCGTTCAGTTATTTCATCAAAAATCCGGCGGAATCCACGGTTTGAGTAGCGGTTTTCCGCATCTTATCTAATCATCTTTGCCAGTTAGATAAAAAATCCAAGTAGAATTGGTTTTATGACGCGCTCCAGTGGTTCTATTTCCTGAAATCGAGTGATATTACCACTAGGTTATCAAATCTAATTAATCTAATCATTATTTGATTACGTTATATATTTTGTTTTGTAACATAACAACGTATTTAAAAAATATCACACCAATTTGGTTGAGCGACACCACTTTGGAGGTGGGAAGCCTTTTCTTTCACCAATATATATTTTTTTTATTTAACATCAACAATAATAATCATAGTAATTGAAGCAAATAGAATCTCTTTTTGTTTCTCTTCTCTCTTTCCATAAATGATTATTAGGGCCACCAAAGTAAATTCAAATGCAGTATGATCATGAAACAATTAACAAAAGTAGTCACTATTGAAATTTAGGATTCTCGCTTCAATATCTATATACTTTCATTTTTATATTATTATGTAAATTTGATTCTCATAATAGAGGATGGGCAATATAGCAATGCTTGTTCACGTGATCACAAGATGATTAAATTTGATTATTAGTATTAAGTAAATTCTCTTTTGCCCATAATCTCTTGAAAACCACAAAGTAAACTCCCCACATAGTGACCGAATCGGGCCAAGTCAAGCGAGGCAAGCAAAACTTAGATAATTATAATTATTTTATAAGTTTGTTATACTATTTTAATATTATATGTAACTATGTATGTGCTGTTGCGAATTCCCTCAAAACATATATATTAATGCCCCACTTAATGTGAGTAATACGTTGCTTCCCCCGGTCATTCAATGTAGTGCATAAAATAAAATAAAGGGTGTCACTCTAGAACTTTTGGACTACCCCTATCTATAATAAATTCTTTGGTTTGCGACGCGGATCCGATTGGCCAATGGTGAAAAGGCTCGTGAGGGAGTGAGAAAGATAGGGAAGCTCGGCACTGGAAAGCGAGGCCCCCTGTCCTCGTCCTCTTCTCCTCTCTTCCGCCATTTGTTAAGAGAGTGGAAGAAGAAGACGAAGCGGGAGAAGAAGAGGAATGAGGTAACCAAGTCATCTGGGCTAGAACAAAGCAGAAATCCTAGTGTTCTTACTTGTGGTAATGGTGGAATTTCTCCGTTGGGCGAGCTCCCGAGATCACCAACCCGAGAAAGCTGGGATTTTTTCCGTAATTGCTTCGATTCTATTTGAGATTATCAGGTAAAGATTCCTCCTTTCGTTGTTTAGTGTCTTCGTTTTTGCGTTCATGTGGTGTCTTGAACGAGACGTTGGGCTCCGATGGGAAGTAGAAAATAGGACCTTTAATGCATTGCTCTGTACATCACTGAACTGGAACTGCTGTAGGAGAATCCCCCTTTTGAAAAAGTTCCCTCTTTTCCCCTCTTGTGCCGTGGAATGAGGTACATGGGGACCATTTGTTGGCTATTAACTGTGCCCTGGTTGCATGGCCAAGCAAACCTCTTTCTCCATGCCCCCTTTCTCCGATCTCGCCACTGCGCGTTTAGCCACTCTCCCTGTTTTGATCGTAGGAAGAGAAAAACTTGGCCTTTTCGGTCTCTGGATTTGTTTGAGGTCTTATAGTGCCAGATGAGTTTTTGATCATGGATTTTGTTGAATTCCCATTGGGGCAGGCAAGAGGGGCGATGACGAGGCCGCTCTATCGTGGGCTGTCTGGTGGTGGACGGGCCAGCGGCGGCGGCGGCGGCCATGACCAGTTTGATCAGAATTGCCAGGTGAAGGATTCTTTGGAGAATGGATTTGGTCACGAGGCCACTAGTCCGGGGAGGGTAGCGAGAAGCCGGCCAAGCCTGACATTGTTGCTTCTTAAGCTGGCTCTGCTCATCGTCACCATCATTGCACTCTCGGGATCACTCTACTGGGCTATCTCCATTTCCACCTCCTCTCGCCACAACATTTATAATGGCTACCGGCGGCTCCAGGAGCAGCTTGTTGCCGACTTATCGGATATTGGAGCGCTGTCACTTGGCAAAACAAGGTCGAAGGAGTTGGAATTCTGCCCACTGGAGTATGAGAACTATGTCCCATGTTACTACAATATCTCAGAGAGTTTGGATTTGGGAGATCATGACACCCCTATTGAACATGAGCGTCTATGTGTTCAAGAGTCTGCAAGGGATAGAGGCTGTTTGATTCTGCCACCAAGGAATTATAAAATTCCTCTTAGGTGGCCAAGTGGGAGAGACTTCATTTGGAAGGAGAATGTGAAAATCACTGGGCAAGAATTCTCCTCTGGGAGCTTAACCAAGAGGTAAAAGTTTTGTTTGTTTTTCCATACTAGATTGGTTTAATCTTGTGTTTCTGTTCAATTTATGTGATTTTTAAGCTGTGTGATTTAGAATGATGGTGGAAGAAGAGCAGATCTCTTTCCGCTCTGACTCCCTTATGGTTGATGGAGTGGAAGACTACTCACATCAAATAGCTGAGATGATTGGCTGAGGAATGAATCTAATTTCAATGAAGCTGGGGTGAGTACAATTTTGCTCATCACCTCTAACTATTTATTCTTTACTAAAAGCTAATTTATTTTTCACATACTTAGAATTGGAGAAAGTGATGTAAAGGAAACAATGAAGCATACGATATTCATGAATATAAAACATGCTTAACAGTTGCTGTTGGTTCTTTTTTCGGTATAATACAGAATATATTTTATACAAGACTGTAAGAGAACCATGTTCAGTGATGCTGTTTCTAAAAGGAGGCTAGCATATGAAAAGGATAGTATATCTAATTTGGTGAATCCTCAAGGGCTGTTCTTTAAAATCTCAATTTGGTGCATACTGTGTAGAATTCATGCCTTCTGGATAATAGATCATAATGATATTTTCCCCTTCATTACAGATCACCGCCACTTTCAACACTTAGAAGGAACTGTTTCATTGTGCATTTATTTATGCTTTTTTAAAATGGATTTCAATTCCAGCTGCATAGTTCATGTAATTTAATCCATCCTCGCAGATTTTCTTCAAATTAAACTTTCTGTTGCTATGAGTTATTGTATTTATGTTGTTTTTAGTATTCAAGGTATTCCAAATTAGCATATCCTTGATGTCATTGGCGTTGCCATGTTATTGATATGAAGCTTTTGTTTCTTAGAAGATTTTGATGTCTGGGTGAAAATAAACCTTGAATACAGCATTAACTTGAAAGTCCTTCTGGCCTTGAGTTTGACAGTTGATTATATCATAATGTTGCCTATGTCTAAGAAGCTTAGTAGAATAAAATCATTGTCATACAACCTTTAGCTTATCGAAAAATTTATTTTATTTTCATCTCATGGGAAAAAGTTATTTTTGTTGTTTTTAGGGAAAAATCTTATTTATCTAACACATGGAAAACATTTCTTTCTTTCTTTCTTTTTTGAATTCTGCTCATTTCTTCCCTATATTGCACTTCTTTCAAAGTTCCCCTGACACCTTGTTTTAAAATTTTCTGATATCATATTCAAGAGATCCAAATTTTGCCCTTTCTTGTCCAAATGATATGATTTTCCCTTTTCATTCAGTTCTGAGCCTGAAGTTATATGACTTGATAACAAGTTGTATGGATATGTCAGAATATTGATATATACAAGTACTGCTACTGTTAGATAACCAATGATCTCTTGCATGACTCTTGCATGTTTTTGTGAGCTTCCATATATTTCTTTGTGTTAAATAAGAACCACTTATGTCCTAATATCCATTTACCGGTTCCAAATTTATATAATAAGGCTTGTTGTTTATGTCTATGGTAATATCAATATAATTATCATTATATAGTTTGATATCATTTGCTTTTTTTTTGTCAACCAGTCATATCATGTTGGTGCACTTCAAGATAAGTTGGCTGACCTATGTCGATTATTGTGATCGCTGTATATTAGAAAAAGTCATTTGCAAACTTGATTTTGTTTAACTTAGACTGGAAAGAAACTTCGTGTATTTTGTTCTTTCGCCTGGCTGAGATAAAGTCTGCCTGCACATTCATGCAAAATACTTCTTCATTCTGATCATTATTTTTTGTTTCACACTAATTAGTTTCTTCTTCTCAAGAGAAATGCTCAAAACAGTTTTATGAATCTCATAAGCAATCATCATCAACCTCTGCATCCAGATTTTTGTTTGTTAAAAAATTTTATTTGATAGAGATAGTGGTTGTTGGCTATAGTTATAGTAGTGATGGTTCATCTCTGTTCTAATCTGTCTATTTGGATATAACTTATGTCCTATATCTGACTCTAATGTATCAGGTAAGAACTGTCCTGGATATAGGGTGCGGATTTGGTAGCTTTGGAGCACATCTTTTCTCAAAGCAGCTGCTGACCTTGTGCATTGCTCACTATGAGGCCACTGGTAGTCAAGTTCAACTCACTCTTGAGAGGGGCATTCCTGCTATGATTGGCTCATTTGCATCAAAACAGTTGCCATACCCATATCTTTCCTTTGATATGTTGCACTGTGCAAGATGTGGGATTGAGTGGGAGAAAAATGGTAACTATTAATTGATCAAAATTGCTCAATTTGAGAATTACCTTGAATTGTTATTGTTTTACTTTATCTTTAATCCTGTATCTGGATTCCAGAAGCTCTGATAATAGGACCAGTATTTCTTATTGTAAGTGAATGTGATAATGAACTAAAAATCGTGCATCTTTAAACAACTGCTCAATCATACAAGCAGAGGAATAGTGATAACAAATTCTTTTGTAGATTTTTAAGCTGATGTGCTCAATTTTTTCTTAACCTTTTCCTGGAGCATTATTTTACAATGAGTAAATGCATTATAACAGGGAACATTCTAGTTGTCCAATTGTTTCCATAATATGTTGGTTTTTTATCAGCATAAATAGGCAATGAAAATCAGTGCTGCATGATCAGTACAATGTACCATGTTTGTTATGCTAATTGCCACAAACTGTTTATAGGAACTTAAACATGTATCACAAATGAATAAGCGCACAGAGGTGGTTTTCTCAGCTTGGAATGATTGCATATATGAACTTTCATCGTTAATTAGACATTTGAATGACCCAAAAGCTTCTTGCTTGTATAATTGCGTATATTTGAACTCATATTAATTTCTATAGTTTTTCCTTTTTGGTGACAGCAACATTGTTTAGGACTTTACCCCACTATTCTAGGATGATGGGCACTGGGCACGATGTCACCATAGCCCACATCGAAATACATGGATATCATTTTCTGTTCTTAGTTTTGCTTCATAAGATATTGTAGCATTGTACTTTTATCCTTTTAACAATCCTTTTTTACATCTCAATTGTTTGTTCATTTGGGCCTTGAAAGGTCCAATAACATGTCTCAAACTGCTTGTTTCATAACAATTCTTCCATCGCTATAGTGAAGAAAGTGCACATCGCTATAACATTAGATAGAAAACATGGAGAATCTTTTTTTTTTGTGTGAAGAAAAGGGAGGCGAAGAAAAACCGCCACCCATCCTTTATTGATGAATAGGAAAGCCGCTGCATGTCCTATATCAAGTTGACCATTCCCCCACCGGCCCCCCCACAACCCCCACCCACACACCCCCAACCCCCACCCCGCCCCGCATTTTCTCCTTGCTTTTAAGAGAGAAAACATGGAGAATCATAAACATTTGTCCACTTAAGTATGAACTGAGACCTTAATTTTTTATTAAAGTCACAGTGTTACATGTGTTGAAATGAGGATATAATCACATAAGATTGAACAAAGCAGATATGAAAATGCTGTTGAAGTGTCTTAGCAAGGAAGAATAGTTTACAGGTGTGTACATGAGAGGTTGCATTAGACCTTCTCTAATTGCATAAAATGACTGAATCAAGCAACTTTGGTATGGTCATGTGAAGTGAACATTTGAGGCTGCAGTAGGACGGTAACTTGGATGTCTATCTTATGTCAAGAAATGAGAGGGAAAGGCCTTTGAAAAATGATGGTAGTTGTGAGAAAGAATCTTGAAAATATTAAAAGCACATGCATGTAGAACTAAATAGAGCTTCAGTGGAAAATATAGTTGACCCCTAATACTTGATTAGATTTGTTGTTAATTCATGTCATGTAACCATATATGACCTGTAGACCTAGTGGATTGTAAATACTCTTTATATGTATCATTTTAGCAAAGATGATATTATTAAAGAAATAATTATTAAGAAGATGTAAATAGTTAATCAGAAGTTCAAAGAAGAAGATAAAGAATGAAACTGAATGATGGTGTGTTATGTCTTGGTGTATTATGCTTCCCAAAGTATGTAAATTGCATGAGGCGTGGATCCCTCAGCAGTTGTCATAGAGGAGAGTTGATTTTTTGACAGCTTATTTTAATGGATATAATGTGGAAAAGAAAGTAAACTCAATATGCTTAAATTTTAATTTATAGTAATGGATTTACTTTACCATCTCAAAAATTGCAAGCTTTCTTTTGTGTTCTACACTCTGAAAATAATGGGTTGATATTGATGTGTTCTTTTCTTTTCTTTTGAATGCAGCAGAGATTCTTATAAGTAAATTGAATTTGATTTTTCATACTGGGGCAATAAACTATGTCAAGATACAAAGAAATGCATATACTCCTGATGTTTTAGACTTGATCTATTGTTATTCCTTTTACTAAAATCCCGGTACAACATCGCAAGCCTTTTTGCCTTTCTTATGCATGGCAGGCCAATTTAATTTACTTATTTTATGTCAATATCCGACATGCTGTTCATTATTTTGTTGCAGATGGTATTTTCTTGGCTGAAGTTGACAGACTTTTGAGGCCTGGGGGTTATTTTGTCTGGACTTCACTTATGAATACTCATAGATCTCAACGTGACAAAGAGAACCAAAAGAAGTTGACATTAATTCGTGATTTTGCTGAAAATCTGTGTTGGGATATGTTGTCACAACAAGATGAAACAATTGTGTGGAAAAAGACCAGTAAAAAGAAGTGTTACAGTTCTAGGTATGCAGTCTATATCCATGTTCTCTGTCATTCTGTTAGTACACAATCAATGAATAGTCCTGATTTATCACAATATAACATTCATTTTATAGGAAATCTGGACCTGCAGTCTGTGATAGAAGCCATGATATTGAATCCCCATATTACCAACCACTCAATCCATGCATAGCGGGAACCAGAAGTCAGCGTTGGATTCCCATTGAATATCGTACACCCTGGCCTTATCAGGCTCAGTTGAATTTTACTGAACTTGATGTGCATGGTATGATATATTATTTAGAAAAAGAAAAAGGAATGTAACTATTCTTCATGTCTATATGCGATTGGTCGATACTAATTTTCAGTAATGAAATTTAAACCATCATTCATATCTGCATGACTGTTTAGCATATATTAACATTGTTTTGCTTCACCAGGTGTACGCACAGAATACTTTTCTGAGGATGCTGCAAACTGGAAATCTTTGGTTCATAATTATTGGTCTCTTCTCTCACCTTTAATATTCTCAGATCATCCAAAGAGACCTGGTGATGAAGATCCTGCCCCACCTTTCAACATGGTCAGAAATGTGCTAGACATGAATGCTCGATTTGGTGGTTTTAATGCCGCTTTATTAGATGCTCGAAAATCTGTGTGGGTGATGAATGTGGTGCCTACAAGTGGCCCTAACTATCTTCCTCTCATTTTCGATAGGGGATTTATTGGTGTTCAGCATGATTGGTATGTATGACCGCTTCAACCCACTAGTAATATGTTCTGCTAGCTTTTTGCTGTCTCATACAGATACCTCCCTGTGGATGATGCATAATCTGATTGCTGGTTCTCCAGCATTTATCACCTTATCTTTTGCATGAAAAAAATGTTTAACAGAAATCCTATTGCAACTTTCTCCACCCTGCACCCCAACTTCACCCCCGTCTCTCCCTCCCTTTTGCCCGATTCCCTCGTGCACTTGTTGCCATCTTTCCTGTAGAGCATCTTTCAATGGAACTTGCACTCATTTAGTTTATGCTGGATGACATTCAGTTTGTTGCCATCTTTCCTGTAGAGCATCTGTTAATGGAAGTTGCATGCATTTAGTTTATGCCGGATGATATTCAAAGCACATGCATGCATTCAGTTTATGCTGGATAATATTCAAAGCACAATTAAAAACTCTTGCTGTTGTTTCTTAATACATATCTGTAGAATAATCAGTTTATAATCCCTGCCATTTCATCTTAGAGGGAATTGTTGGACCTAGTCTTCTCATCTTCTCCCGGTCTGGTTGCTTCAAAACTTTAAATTTATTTTCACCTGACATCTTTGTGCAACTTTTGAGTTTTAAATTATTCGTTCAAAGTCATCCCAGAAAGATAGCTTGTTAGTTTTGAGTATCATTAGATCTAATCTTTCTATAGATGCTACATGTTTCTAGAATCAAGTTTCTTAACTCAATTATGCCATAATATTGAGCATTTAAATAGATTTTTAGAAAATAATATTCATGCCACCTTGCATGCTTGTTCGAAAGAGTCAATGGGTTCCATTAGTTTTTTTCATCATGTCTTAATTCCATCTATTCTATTAATTTGTTTTCCATATTATTCATAAACATATGACTATCTTTAATTAGGTGTGAAGCATTTCCAACATATCCGAGAACTTATGATATGGTGCATGCTGATGGATTGCTATCACTTGAATTTCATCAGAAGCATAGATGCTCCATGCTTGACATATTCTTGGAGATTGATCGCATACTACGACCAGAGGTATGTATATATTAAAATTTCAAGCTTCATCTTTTTTTTTTTTTTCTCCTTTTGTTGGTTGATAATCAGTATGCATACGGTTGTTTGCTGCAACCTTCATGTCACAAAGTTCTCGCAACCAGGCACTTTAGCTGAAAATGACTTCTTAAGCTGGCATTTCAACTAGATAACTATTTGCCAATGTAAAATATTTTCATTGTGCATGATTGTCTGTGCTGCATGAATAACCATACCTTTGAATGGGAAGGCAATTGGTGCAATCCACAATAAACTTTTTAAACAAAACTTTGATCTCTGTGAATTTTGATTGTTGCCTTGCTATAATTCATGGTGAAGATCCTATATTTATTACTGTTGTTCACGTGGGAAAAAAGATCTTAACGAATTATCTAACAAATAATGTTTTTCTGCATTCTTGAGCCAAAAACAGAAGTTCCATTTGTGAAAAAGTTAAAAACAGAACTTGCCAGAGTAGTCATAACCAACATTCCAATCATTTGCCAGGATATAAATCTAATTTCTCCATTGGATTCTGTTGATGGCCATGTCGTTTAATCAGGAAGCGCTTTGTTGAATGCTCTGTTTATAGCTTCAGTCAATTTTCCTTTCACTTACCCCTCCTGTTCCCACATCATTACCGTAGGTACCTGAGTCATAAAATTGTGACCAAGAAATATATTTGATTGCTCAAAATTAAAATATTTCAACTATACCTCCATGATCTATCATGTCTAATTTTGCAACAGATGTATGATTAGAGCATCTAGATATGTCATTTCTGCTTTTGCATCACAACTTTTTCAGAATTCTCATCTGTAATATGTCCATCTTTCCAGCATGGCTCCTCATTATTCAAGTTTGTATCATACAAAATAACTGCTCTTATTATTTCCTCGTAAAACTTATACTTGTGTCATATTACCATGCAGCAATAATAATAATTAATAAAAAAAAGAAGAGGATTATAAATCATCCAGCAACTCTGAGTTTACAGAAACACTTCCTGAAGAAGACCGTTCGAAAACATTCATAGTTCTCCTATATTTTTTGTGGAACCATTCATAGCCCTTTTACGTCAGACTAACATTCAAAACCATATATCTGTAGTATGCTAACTCTCCTTCATGATATCTCAAACCTCAGATTCAACACTTACCTTTAATGCTAATTTTTTACACTTATGTATAGTTTGTATCTTTATTTCACATAATATGGCTTATTCTGGTATCAACAGACTCACTTAAAATTTGATACTGTTGCATCTCTCTTTCCTTTTTAAATTTGCATTTACCTACCTTCCAGTCCTTTGTTATGTATAGCAGAAGTTGACTTGTGTGATTACATTGCTATAAATGCTGAAGCCTTTTATTTCCTGGGTAATAAATAAGAAGAAAAATAAGAAACGAATAGAACTTGTCATGTACATGAAAGAACAAAAATGATACATCAAATATTTGTTCGCTTATAAATGGCCTCTAAGATGCTAAGCATATATATGCAGGAAAACATTATCGTAATCATGCAAACCTGTATTGCCAAATCTCTGTACATATATCCTGCTCATAGTCCGTTCTTTTGCTGGGAGAGACTACACTTTTCTAGAAAGTGTGTTGCAAATGTTTAGTATCAGATTTGGAAGATCATGACTGGTGTATTGGGACAGAACACTTGTTTCAGGAGGGGGTCTTCTTTTATCTCAATACTCATGTCTGTCTTGAATTTCTTCATCTTCCTCTTTGTCAAACTCCTCCATTACAAGTTAACGCAAAAAAAAAAAAAAAAAAAAAGCATGTTGATCACAAGAACTTATAATTCACAGTGAATAAAGGACCATATTCTTTTGAAATTGAATTTAGTTGGCTGCAGCTAAATAAGGATCAAGCCTGTAATCCATCAAGGTGGAGTTTCCTGCACTTGTGTATAATGGTTTAGAAATTACTTCCTACTTCCTGAAACCGCTTGTTGTCCTCTTTTCATTTGTGTTGCAGAGGAACAATATGCCAAGTTAATCCAAAGTTTTTGCCATATCAGCAGGGAATTCACTAGTTGTCTGGCCTCTTTACACTCCATTTCCCTATAAGCATACGAATAACCACTATAAAATTTTGGCCCCATGCTGTCAATCTCTTGTCATGTCAAAATTGATTATAAATAAGATGTCTGCTCACATATCAGGGCAAGATGCCACCTGGTCATTTTTTCCAGTCCATAATAATTGTTGAAAGGGGATAAGAAACAAAAAGTTTAAATCTTCTGATGACTGCTTGCAGTTGTCTTTTTGGGAGTCAGATCTCTTGGTGATTGTTTTCTTTTCCTTTTTCTTTTTTGGGATGAATTGTTAATAATTAATGAATGCTTCACTCTACAATAAGGTTCATGAAGGTCCATCTAGTATTTGTGTACTTCTCAGAAAACTAATAGCTCTCGGAAAAGGTTCAATGTTACTTGTCACTCTGATTCAATTTCAAGCAATTGCATCTCTCAGATCTTTTTCTTTTTCACTGTGGCTAGTTGAAGTTTTAGACTGACTTATGGAGGTTACTAATGCTTCTTTTCTTTCCCCAATTTCTTATGCAAAATGTCTTAGCCCCCAGCAGCCTCAGTAATTGGAGAACATGATTTATTCTTTTGCTGGCCAAATTCTCCAAAAAACTACATGTTCATTTTAAACATCCATGTTGATAGCATTGTTTAGCTTCTACAACTTGTGAATGCCCTTGTAGAACTTGCATTAACTGATAATATTGATACACATGCAGGGCTGGGTGATACTTCGTGATACAGCTCCTCTTATTGAAGCAGCCAGATCTGTAATAACAAAGCTAAAGTGGGATATCCGCATGATGGAATTTGATGGTAACAGTGATGAGAAGCTCCTGGTCTGTCAGAAGGTCTTCTTCAGGAAGCAACAATAATGAATATGATTTACCGAGTCCCACATCGATATGATATTTGTTATTTGTTTATGGTGGTTGGCATAAATTCCCTGTCAAGAAAAGGAGCATCAGGGAGTTGGAATACAAAAGGAGCCAAAAAAAAATTTCTTCTACCAATACGATCTTCTACTCCTGTGGAACCGCAAGGTGTCCGTAGGGCTTTGTAATTAGGCAAATGCATGTTGGAGAGCATAGGGTAGGTTAAATTTTCCATGTTAAAGTTCATGATTAGGATATAAAGATGGAGCTGTGAAAGTTATCACATTGTCAGGAGCAAAACCGGATAAAGGAATGATGCTGCAATATATATGGGTTTCTATTAATGCATCAAGTTTATAAAATTTTCTCCATCATATTTTTCCTTTAAGCTGTTCTTCGTCTTCTATTTGTACTTTTGTTCTGCACTACTGCTTATCTCAGTTCACCATCTGAATCCTTCAATGCTATTTTTTTTTTGAGATAAATCATGAGTGGGCACATAATGCCTTTTATATTCCTCTGGAAGCTGTCAGCCTCATCAATTGTCACACCATGTTATGTGCGTAACTTTAGTGCTTATCTCATTGCTCTCATATATTAGTTTTCTTGCCATGCCTAACATTTCATATTTTAATTAATCCAACCACTCAAGTTGTACATAAGCAAACAGGTAGCCACTGGATTAGCCATAAATTTCGCTGATTATCATTGTTCTGGAAACAGGTCATCTAGTCAATTCGCCTCATTGTGTTTTCTAATCAAGTTTAGTCCCTAAAAGGTTGATGTTATATTGGTGGCCTCTGTAATAATCTGCTCGACCTACCATTGTACTTATACCAAGTTTTCTGCTATATATCTGGCCCATTTTGATGGTTGTCTTAGTTGATGAAGACTAAGTTGCATACAGATAACCTACTTAAGTCTCTCCTTTCTCATGGAAAGTCTGTTCGCTACTATTCTGGCTTACTAAATTATTGTGCTTCTAAGTTCCTTTACTAGTACAGTCAGAATCTTCCATCAAAATGATAAATGACTAAAGAAATTCTTTTACTACTAGAAAGAGAAGAAATTTATTTACCAGTCTCAGATATTTTAGTGTTCCCAGGTGCAATAGGTGCCTGCAGCTATTTTCCTTTTGGGAGATTGCTGCGGCAATGGGCAGCTATATTTGCCAGTCTCAATTGTTTTTCTTGTTGCTTCAAAAGTCTCAATTGTTGTGGATGCCTTTCTTTCCCACCTTGACATTCTCCTTCTTGGAGTATATGACACAACATAGATAAGAAGTCATAAAATTATTTATCCCGGAGCTTGAAGATAATAAATAATGTTTTGTGATACAAGATTTGTCGTATCGGTTAGTATCATACCATACTGGATATACAGTATCATATCAATCCCGAATCGTCATACAGTCTTTTATTGTACTGATGCTTGGTATATCTCATCATCTCTTACCATACTATATAGCGATATTGTAACAAAATTGTATCAGTATGGGTCCTATCGAGACCGCAAATCTTAGTCTGGCATACCTCCAAACATTAAGAGATTCACCTTTTATGGTAACTTTACATGTAAGATACTAGGGTGTTCCATTTCATGCACATGAATGGTTCTCCAGACTCCAGCCATTTGGTCAGAGGGATTTGGTATAAATTAGAGGTCTTAGTGCAACCCACTGGGATACTTAAAGCTATCATATCAACTCTGCTGATAAGTTAGTTCATTTACAAATACAGGATTTTAGTGTCTAAAGATCACCAACCTCAAATCACAGCTAGCTGTCATTACTTTTTTCTTTCATGTTCCTATAAAGATAAAATTAGCTAGCAGCAGTTATTCATAATACCCATCCTTAGAGGGTAGTTCATTTTCAACTATAGTATCAACTATCTTATCAGGAAAAATTTGAGTATCATCCAAGTACCTGCGCATTGGGTCATTTTAATTGAAACATATGGTAGTGGTATTGAAGCGATGTGGTGTTCCTACTGTTGATTTGATTGGGTGTTTTTTCTTTTTGTGTGTGTGTGTGTGTGTGTGTGTGTGTTATTGGTCCTGCATGCAGTAACTGATGTTTCTACTTATTTGCTTCAGTTATCGGGGGGAAATAAGTAAAAAAAGGAAAGAACTTTCATCAATTAAC
Source organism: Elaeis guineensis (assembly GCF_000442705.2). Classification (NCBI taxonomy): domain Eukaryota; kingdom Viridiplantae; phylum Streptophyta; class Magnoliopsida; order Arecales; family Arecaceae; genus Elaeis; species Elaeis guineensis. Next base: position 66,975,092 of record NC_026007.2, read on the forward strand.
ACGAAGATTACATGGTTGACCAGAAATGTGACTTGAGACCTTAAAATAACAGTTTAAACTCGAAAGATAGTTGAGCTAGATTGAGTTCGATGTGTTCAGGTAATACAGTTGAACATCTGACTCTCTTTTTATCTGTGGTACCTTTTTTACAAGGCTGGAAGGGCTAAGGGAGGAAGGTGGAGAGGGGAAAAAGCAGCCAAAACAAAGGAGAGGCAGCTTTCTATTATGAGATTTTAGAGACATGAAGAAGACATCCTTTTTAAAAATTTCTAGATAGTAGGATTATCTTAAAAGATAAATTCAAGTAGGAGGATGAGCAATCTTCCAACCTTCCTTCTTTCAGGCTCTACTTTCTTCCCTCAAGTTAGGGACATCAATGAGCTGATCTCAATTGAGCCAAGTCTAGTTCTAGCTCAGTCATACAATTAAGCCAATCTATTTTATTTTTATTTTTAAAGGGAAAAAAGAGAGAGAGAAACAAAAAAAAAAGGCCAAGCTTGTGTTGTTCCCAAAGAGCTTACATTTGATGAGAGCCTAAGATGTCCTAAAGTCTTTTTTGTATGCTCAATTTTATAGTTAAAATATATTTTTAATAAATTATATCATAATTTATTAAATTTATAGAAAATAATTTGTAGTACAAAATAATTATTATCAAGATAGGTCATATGTTAATCAATAAATTTTATCAAAAAAATAAAAAATATATATATGAGCTTAATTAAGTCAAGATTGAACAAGTTAAACTAGAACCAACTTTTAAGTCAAATAGATGACTTACTCTATGGTTTTATCTCGACTCCTCTGGCCAATGTAGAGATTTTATAGAAAAAATTTTACTAAAATTGTTTATCTTTTCTAATTGATTCTAAAAAATCCTTTCGTATAAGGAAATGGTTTTGACCCGAGTGTTTTCACAAATTAGATAAAATACTTCTTGCAATCTAATAGTCCCTCTTGATTGTTTGTGTTAAGACAAAACAAATTCCTTTAGTTATTTTCTATCCTTGTTTAATATTATAATATTAGAATACATCAAGATCATAATATTATTCTACTTTTAAAAAGATAAAAAATATTCGATATCAATCAAGGTTTAATGTACCTATTAAAATGAAGTTCTTAACATTAGACACATCTATTGCAAGATGAATAGCAACGCCAATTAGGTTGAGAGTTATATCGCTGACCATTCTAGAGATGGTATCTAGATGATATATTTGTTTTGCTAGTATCCTTTTTGGGTTTTTTATTTTTGATTTTTTTATTTAGGGTTACTAAAAAAAGGGGTTGAGGGGGAAGGAGATGTATGTTGAATTTTAAGATAATTTTAGATCGCCACTTTTGCGCCTTCCGACCTAAAGGTGACTCCACATGCTATTCTCCTCCCAATTATAGTTCTGCAGCTTGAAAATCTCTCTCTTAGGTTGGCAGGTCTATCACTGATCAATCTCGCTGGTCTTTCGGCAAAGAAAGAGTCCACTGGTGTTCTCAACTGTTTCGAAGGACAAGATGGTTGAAATAAAGAACTACTTTGGGTGACGACAGAAATCAAGTTGAGTTCGGTCTGCAGGGATCAGGTCAGCTCTATTCCTACATGATATAAGACCCACTTCCATCCAAAGTAGAAACAAGTACAGGAAAGGCAAGATGGTTTATAAATATTGAGAAACAATTATCCTTTTCCAGTGTGGGACTAAAAGCTTTACAGAAATTTAGTAAACTTCGGAAAGAAAGAGAATTTTGAATTCTCTAACCGTTTGATTATGGTTGCAGTAATGTACTTGCATGCAAGATGTGTTCCCCTTGCCGAATTAATAGCGCATAGGAGGGCGTTCAGGCTGCAATTCTGGGTTTTGTCAGGCTCTATCATAGTGATTACTTGGATTCATCGTTCTCAATCTGTCCAGCATCCCTATTTTGTGTCTTTCAGAAATCCTTGGGATCACTTTAGCTTTTTGAAGTCCCTCACATTATTGGCGAGGGCAATCAAGTTGCGAGACTTCCTGCAAGTTCTGCTGCTTCTGTAACTACATCAAGTTACTGGATTGATTCCTTCTTGTAGCTTCTTCTGTTATTGGCTAATGCCAGTGCTTTCGGGTTGTCTCTTTGAGAGATTGTAGTTGGGGCTCTTCCCTTCTTACTACCAAGGAAAAAAATCATATATAAATTGAAAATTTAGCTCCCACCTTCACTTAGAATTTCACATTGCTTTGTTCTCTCAATTCAAATATCCAACATAAATTTCAAAAAAAGAATTAATATCGTAGTCTTCCATCTTTGTCACAGCGACAGACCAGACTAAAAATGAGCTTGGGGTAGCCTGAGGTCTATTGAGCTGGGCCAAATCGTTAGCTTGGCCAAAAAATTTTAGGTTTGTTCAGGACTAAAAAAAGAGAAATTCTTTGTGCACTGCCCGTGGTGTAGAAAATCTGATGTGGAGCGCACCGCTTCGTCTTATTGATGATAATTTTTTAATAACGAAAATATCCTTCTCCTTTTATGACATTCTGTGAAAAAATTATGACATCCTGTGAAGAAAGTCATAATTTCAATGCAGGACGCCATAATATCAGCACAGGATATCGTAATTTTTTCGAAAGGGAATGAGCATTTTCATCATTCAAAATTTCAAACGAAAATGTAAAACTGTAGACATTGAATAGATATTAAATGTACGTTTAAAAGCGATGACCATATAGTCCAATAGGACAAAGCGATGTGCTCCATGTTAGATTTTTGACACCACAGATGGTGCACAAAGAATTTCGTGGACTCAAAATATAAAGCTGGAAAAGTCAGGCCCATCTGAAACCTGATTTAGAGCCCAGCCCAATCTAAACCTACTTATCGCACTCCTGTCCCACCTCCCTATCATCCGCCTCCCTCGCCCTCCACCCCACCGATGGCCTGACCCTTCTTGTCTCTACCTCTCCCTCCTGGCTGCATCCTTTGACCAAGCCACTGTCGCACAGCACTACAACACCACCATTTTCCTTTCCTCCTCTCCCCATGCTATCTCCTTCAGTGTTGGCACGTGGTGTTGTTCTACCTCCACTTCCAAACCCCACCGTCACTTGCCCAGTTGCCCCTCCTCATCTGCCATCAAAGCCAAAGCCCACTACATGGGCCTAACCCTACACCCGGAGCAGTGCCTACGAGATGGATATGGCTCTCTAGACCTAGAAGAAGGTGTGCTTGATATCATAGTCCAACATTGACTTGATAATAAAATGGTGGCACATGGTTTATTAGCCTATACTGGTGCTTAGCTATGAAAAGTACTATCCATCGAAGATGTAGAATCCACATGAGCAAGACAACAAATTATGGTAAACCAAGGCCATTTGGCAATTTATGATATTCTAGTATGAATAAGAAAAATTTATACTTTGTGAGGTCCCTTCAATAATCAAATTAATACATTTTATCTTATTTTAACTTAATAATGATTATTTACTTTAGGAGCAATATTGACTTAAATCTTTATTATTGTAACTTAGGCTATATTTTTGTCTCTATCTGAATTCATTTCATTTGAACAATAATACAATGGGAGTGACAGTCTTTGGAGGTCAAGATATTTGGAGTCACACTATTCTCGTATCTTTCTTTTGATCACCATCTTTTCATTGCTCTAACGACAGTGGTATCCCTGCACACCAATCTATCCTTTGCCATCGGTGATTTAAGCTGATGAGTTTTTTTGGCACGTCCAGAAATCTTTTTAAGAAGCAAAACACAATTTGTTCCAATTTAATTTGGCCCAACATAGCATATGCTCGATGTGACCTCAAACTCCAACACATGAAGCTAGCACTCTGCCTTCGATGTGTGTCATGTATCTTATTTTAATTTTAAAAATAATAAGCTCAACACCCATTTTAAGAAAGGAACATACCACTAACTTATTAGCAGCTATTTACTTTAGGAGTAATATTGACTTAAATTTTTATTATCGTAACTCAGCCTATACCATTATCTCTATCTGAAACTATCTCATTTGAACAATGATACAACATAGCAAAAGTCCTTGAAGATTCAGGATTTAGATCCATACTATTCTTGTATCCTCCTTTTGATCATTATTTTTTCGATTGCTTTAATGCTGGTGTTACACATGCACACCAATCTATTCTTAGCATGTCCAAATTTTTTTTCCCAATTTCGGTCTTACATATAAGGCGTATGTTTAGTGCGATCTCAAAATCCAACACATGAAGCTGGCTCCTATACATTCCATGTGTGTCATTTATCTTATTTTAATTTAAAAAAAATAAGTTCACCACCCCCTTAGGAAGGGAAGATAGCAATTGACTATGCATCTTCATCGCAAGCTTTAATGCCAAAGCCTAAAAATCCAACTACATGGTGTTCTCATAGCCTCTTCTTTTTTTTTTTTTTGGTGGTAGTTCTTTTTTTGTGGTAGATGGAAGTGTTTTCATAAGCTTTGGAGTAAGAAATATGTCCCTTCCTTTTCCTGTGTATATGTTGGCATTTATTAAAAATTACCACTAAAATGGCAAATAAGGACATGCATCTAGATTTAAATGACTAGTATATTATCAAACTTATTATAAACAATCTTAAAGTATCCAAATTGCAAGAGTTACATTTTTTTTTAATAAGATGGAACCCATCATACAATTCTAGTATAAATACAACCAAAAAGATCAGAAAAAGAACATCATGAAAAACTAAAGGGGCCATTTGAGTGTCAGTCCATAGCCCATCACTCACATGCTCGATAATAAAAGTAGCGACCTAATCGGCAGTACTGTTTGCCTCCTGATAAATATGCTAGAAATTCAGAGAGACACACCCCCTCATCAAGATCCAAATATCTTTCATTAATGGGTGCACATGAGTTACTCTAACCCATTCGTGAATTCAACCCACAACAGTGGCAAAATCCCCCTCCACGATGATATGCTATGCCTCCAAGGTCATCCTCGCATACAAAATGCTAGCCCAGGTTGCCTGGAAGGAACAAAAATTATATGGGATGGGCTTCATAGCTTGCTATATTTCTCTTAACACCTATCTAAAAGTCAAAGACTTTTCTACTAATAGAGATGTCAATCCTATGATCAAAAAAAAATATAATATTCTCTCTCTTTCTTATTTTTAATACATACTTTTTACCGATGCATACTACATGACCATATTGATGTGTACTAAATAAATTAAGTAAATTAATACATATCTCTAAATAAACTAATATATAATTTTTAGAATATAGAGTTTACCATACAGTGCATAGTTAGTTGATGCACACTTATCAAATTAGTCATCTAACAATCTAATACATATTTTTTAAAAAATTAATATATAATTTATAGAATATTATGTTCACCAGTATATACTACATGATCTGGTGATACACACTCATCGATTTTCTGATATATACTGCAAATTTTTTAATAAACACTAATAATAATCCAGTATATTTCTAAATAAAAAGCATATTTTAGAAGCTATGTATTAATTTATCTAAAAGTATATATTGGATTATTGTTAGATGTATATCAAAAAAAATTATAGAATGTATCAGAAAGTCGATGATTGTATATTACCATACCATATAATGTGTAGTGGCGTACATAATGTTCTAAAAACTGTATATTAATTTGTTTAAAGGTATATACTGGATTGCTAAATGGCTAATTTACTATGTATATATTATCTAGCCATATACTATATATTGATAAACTCTATATTCTGAAAGTTATGTATTGATTTATCTAGAGACATGTATTGAATCACTGCTAGGTATGCATTAATGAAGCTACAATATGTATCACAAAGTCGATGAGTGTATGTTATCATATATTATATTTTATATTGATGAGCATAACATTCTGTAAATTATGTATTAATTTGCTTAGAAATATATATGATGTTGTTGGATAACTAATTTGTTAAGTATGTATCATTTAGCTATATATCATTTGGCCATATTTTGAAAATTTTATATTAATATATTTAAAGATGCATATTAACTTGCTTGATAATTAATTTATTTGATATGTATTACTTGACTAAGTAGTATATATTAATAAAAAATATATTATAAAAATAATAAAGAAAGAGAATATTATATTTTAGTATTTTTAATTATGAGATCAACTGCTTTATTAGCAAAAGTCTTTAACTTTTAAGTTTTTTTTTTTTAAATTGGTACTAGGAGAAACATTGCAAATGATGAGACTTGCCCCATAATTTTTTCTCTAGTGCTTGCTTTATATGATTTTTGTTTGTTCATAAGTCACATTTACTTGTAAAGGTTGGGTGATTTACTAACTTAAAAAAAAAAAAAGAAAAAATTATTTTGACAAACTATATCACGTGCATTGCAGGTGCGCACAACGACTTCAAGATCGGGAAAGAGGTAAGCTTACCAAAGGGTTCCGGGTGCTCGGATCCGAACCCAGATACCCTCTCCATCCACGACCTGCCCTCGAAGTGGTTCTGTTCTCCATCCATGGCGACGGAGCACATCCCGGTGGTGGACCTCCGCCTCCTCTCCCAGACCGAGATCAACACCCTCTCCGTCTCCTGCCCAAACGCTTTCGATCTCCACCGCTGCGACGACGTGGTTGTCCCCAAGATCGACCGCTCCGTCTTCAATGAGAGCGCCGGAAGCCGCAAGCAAACCTACTCCCGCCTCCGCCTCGCCCCCCGCAAGCCCGACGGCCCCCCTTCCTCCGCCTCCTCCTCGTCCTCCGTGGCCCGCCGTGGCCCCCGTGGCCTCCTCTCCTCCTCCCCTTCCTCCTCCGCCGCCTCCGCCGCAGATGGCGGCGCCAACGACGACGACCCCGGGCGTCGCGAGAACCAGCAGATCGTCTCGTTCCTCCGCCAGCTCTTCGCCCGCGAGGAATCCTCCGCTCCCCATCCTCAACTTCAATCCCAAACCCTAAGCCTAACCGTAGCACCCCCGTCTCCGCCCGCCGGAACTCCGATGCTGATGATAGCAGTCGCAAGGCGTTGGTGGTTGTGGAGGATAGGGACCGGGATGTTCTAAATGCGAAGGGCGTGACGGTGGACTTGGTCGGTTTAGGGGAAAAGGTGGATCCTTTTGGGGAGGAGCTGAGGCGGAGGACGGCGGGGTTGAAGACGGAGGTGGATCTGTTGCGGTTTTTGAGTGCATTGGAAGGGCAGTGGGGGAGCCGGAGGAAGAGGAGGAAGATTGTTGATGCTTCAGTTTTCGGGGATGACTTGCCGAGGGGATGGAAGCTGCTTCTCGGGCTCAAGAGGAAGGAAGGCGTGGCCTGGGTGAACTGCCGGCGATATGTTAGGTTTGCTTCTAGCTTTCCCTTCTTCTTGTTTTCTTGTATTCTTGGTTCCTTCATTGCCTAATTCTAATTGATGGTACAATTGATTGTACTCCTTTTTCTATTTTTTTTTTGTGCTGATGCCAGCAGAGAATGACGCCGTAGGACTTGTTCCTATATCTTTTCTTACATAATCACAACTCTATATTTCGAGTCTACCTCTCATGCATTTCAAAGCACTTTCCCTGAAACTGTTTTGAGATTTTCTAATATTTTATGAGTTATATCAGAACAAAATATCAAAAAATTTATTTTCTTCTTCCTGGTCACTCTCTTCTCGAGACAGATTGATCGATTATGTACCATGTGACAGTCTAGTTAGGTTATGAGCTGGCGAAGAATATGGATATATTTAGATTCCGAATGGCTGGGTAAGGAGGGGGAGATGAATTTATATATTTATAAGAGGAATCGAGATAATTTAAAATCTAGTCCTAGCAAATAGGGTCAGTGGTGGTGATTGGACCAATGACATTATATGTTATAGGGCTGGATGAGAGCCTACAATTGAACCTTGTTTTGGCTTGGAAGGGGCCAAAATGGTTGAGAGTTAGTCTTGTTATTTTCTGTTTTAATTGATGGTTCTGGAGTCTTTGGGTAGCATTTTAAAACTTCAATAAGGAGATTTTGGAGAGGAATGTAGAGATATAGATATCAAACCTTTTTTTTTTTTTTTTGGTACAAGCGGACTATCACACCGTTCTAGTATGAGTGCAGCCCAGAAAATCAAATTACAAAATGTCTTGCAGGGTCCAAGGGCAATCATCGCCCATATGTCAGGTCCTGTCTCTAGTGTACTTGGCAATAAAGGATGCAACCCAATCCGTAGCGCTATTTGACTTTCAGAATATATATCGGACAGACAACATGGTAGCATGACAAAGAGATCTCCAGATATCGCAGAGCAGGGGATGATGAGTCTCCAGATGCTTCATCTTGTCCCGAATCCAATCGATGACTGTGGCTAAGTCGCCTTTAATGAAGATCCTTTTCGCTCACAGCTCATGTCTTGCGCAGATGATGGTTGCCCAAGCGGCACGAAGCTTCACCCTAAGAACAAATGGATCAAAGAGATGAGAACTCCTAGCAGCCAACATGACATCTAGGCCCCGGATGACATAGCCTGCACCATCCCTGCCATCCCTGATACTACCATCAAAGTTGATCTTGACAAACTCCGAGGGTGGGAGCTCCCAGAAAATCAAGAGAACTCTTCAGGCCGCTGCAAGTGCAGCAAAAGAGTCTCAGGAGCTCGGGGCGACAAGGGACATAGCAACAGTGTCAATGCGGCAGTACTCAGCTAAGTAACAAGCCCTCTCCAATACCTGCTGCATAGGCACAACTTCGATTTTGAAAATCAGACTGTTTCTGGACAGCTAGATCTGATAGACAATGTAAGTCATCCTAATGTTTTGGACGATCCCTCAAGCATACTCTGATGGATCGCATCCAGGAAGGGCAAAAGCCAAGGGTCACTATTCGCCCCTACGTCTGGCCACCCATCATCTCGCAAATCAAACATATCCTCGACAATAGAATAGGGCATGCTCCATCGACTTGTCCTCCAATCCACAGATCAGATAGGCGGTGGAAGCTCCATTCCTCTATCTTTTAGAAGTATCCGAGTAGGTAGATGATCCTAGGCAACCTTCTAGAGAGAGTCTAATCATGGGGTGGATAGCCACACGCTAGATTCAAGCAGCATTAATCCTCTCTGGCACGAGCCTATTAATTGTAGCGAGATCCCTAGTAGGTTCCTTAGGGCAGTTAGATCGGCCCTAAACCCTCAAGTCATAGCACGATAAATAGGAATCGAAATGGCAAAAATCTTATCCCCAAGCAAGCTTCCAAAAAGGCGGATGACATCCTGAGTCCGCCAACCCTTGCCATCGGTCGTAATCAAGTCACAGATCCGCATGTGATCGTCCACCTCCGTGCTAATATAGGTCGGCCAGCATGAGAGTAGGCTGGAAAGCCATACATCTGACTCACATCAATCGAAGTCCCGTCTCTAATCTATCATTTTACTTGGGCCATCACCTTAGGACCACGGATACAAATCTCTCGCCAAATGAAGAAGCAGCCACGATCAATCCGGATCTCAGTCTCTGGCTCCAAGTCCCATATTGAGCCCTCATCACCCCGCTCCACAAGCAATCAAGCTGGGTAAGGAATCTCGTAGCATATCTGGCAATCATAGCCTTCCTCCTAACTAGTAGGGACTGGATCCCCAGACCCCCATCGCGCATAGGAGGGCAGGTAAAGCCCCTGACCGTCCTACCTGGGATCTCACAGAAAATTTCAGAACTGCTGCTCCAGGCCTCTTAAATATCAAACCTGTTTCATAGAGAAGAACTAGATTGTTTTCTCAAGTTCCTTCCTTTTCATCTAGTACTTTGAAATTTTGGAGGTAGAAAAGGATAAAAACCTAAGGATACCTATCCCAGTTATTTGTGGTTGGCTTCATGTATCCTTATTCACCAACAATTCTATTTACAGCTACCTCTCATATAATTTCAAGGTTTATCATATTTTTTTTCATGATCTCCATTCATGTCACCTTATGTATTCTTTTTGTCCAGCATCTTCTAGTGTAACTTTAAAAAGGTATCTTTTCTTACTGCAGCCCCTTGAGATCTTCATTGCACATTCTTGTACCATCTCAAGTGATTTTCCATCACTGTCCTTAAACTCCAAAATCTCAATCTAACCTTTCTAGTTTTATCACATATCCAACTTAATATTTCTACTTTTGAATAGGTTTAACTTGATTTCCGAACCCTAGTTATGTCCGACATTAAAAGCCATAGAACATTGCAGATTATTGTTATTTTATAAACTTTTTCTTCTACTCGCCAGGGTATCGACCATTCTGTTCTGCACGTACGATGACAAGCATAGAAGTTACGAGGCATGGAGGTGTTGGGGACAAACTGCCTAGTATTGAATCCTATCAAACTACTCTGATTTTGTATGGTTTGGCATGCCCCCTACTTCCCACTTCCCACCCGCTCCCATTTTTTTCTGACATAGTTGATGATTGTGGAGGTGAGTGGGTGTCATAATAAGAGAATGACTCAACAGGCAAACAGCCAATGACCTAGCAAGCAGATGACTGAAATCAAAATTTGTTCATATAAGTGTCATTCAATGCTTCATTTTCTTAAGAGATTGCATGCAAATAAGAAACTACCCCTCATTTGAGCCAATAAAAAGGTCAAACTCAAATTTCATCGAATTAAGAATGCCAACTTTAACTCATGAACAAATTCCTGATCTTTGGTGTTCGGTCAAAGTAACAACTTTTAAATGCTACAAAATTCTTAAGTAGTAAAAACTCATAAATTTTATTACTTCCAAACATTTCCATGTCTAAAAGGTCCAGTATAAAGGGTCTATCTTTAAATATACATTCCTTATTCTTTTCAAATCTCAATGTCCTAATATTCTTTTTGTCCAAAATTTAATGAATGATTATTGTCTGCTTTACCAAATGTCATTGTTGAAGTAATGCTTATGCATTATTAGGTACTTATATTTGCATTAATGACACAGTGCATTATAGCCAGCATGAATGCATGTCTTCTTTTTTGACTATGACGTTATATTATATGGTGCTTTAATTTATTGTTTTAATGCATGAAATGACTGTCAACAACATAAGAAAAAGTTTGAAAGTACCTTAATTGGAAAAAAAACAAAAACAAAAAAAATGCCTATGCCCATGCATGCCAAACCATGCCACTGCAATTGGCATCACACCCATAGTGTGCTGTCCTATGCCAGGTGTTGGCATTGCATGGCATGTGGCACATGCTATGCACCATTGGTCGGCATGGACATGGCAAGCAATACGTAAATCCTTGATTCTGTTTTAAATGCTGATGATTTTTTTAAAAAGAAAATGTTTAGTTTATTATATGATTTTCCCCCTGTTTGAGCTATGTTCTAATTGTGGATTGTCATACCGCCCGATGCAGGGTTTACCATACCATACCAAGTAGGAACGGTATGAAACTCAAGTTCGGGGTGGTAAAGATCCCATATCATCCCATACCGAGGCATAATGCCATATGCTGAGGCATATCGAGATGTATTGAAGTATATATGGACTTGTGCGAGGCATACCAATCCATACCGTACCAAGATAAAAAGTGAGAAAAATTGTTAGAAAACTGTTTCGGTATGGGATGCATATTGTACCATACCAAATCGGTAAGGTACCGAAATGATATCCGGTACTAAGATTGTGGACCTTGGTGCTGATCCTATTGATCTGAACTTAAGTCACTGGTTGGTAGGCCCTACTAATTCCTTTGCATGAGAAATAGCTACATGTAGGGGTGTGCAAAAAAATTGACCAAACTGCCAACCTGATTCGAACCGATTTTTTCGGTTTGGTTTATATTAGGGTTTTTTTTAAAAGAAAAAAAATCAGTTTGGTTTCAGTTTGAGAAAGTATAAACTGAAAAAATTTGGTTTGGTTTTGGTTTGAGTTTTTAAAAAACTGATTCAAACTGACCCGGCCCGAACCATATATATATATATATATATATATATATATATATATATATATATGTACAAATATATATATGCAAACCGACCCAACCCGACCCATATATCTCTCTCTATATATATAGTTCAATTTTTTTATTTTTTTCTTTTATATATATAGATAGATAGATGGATGGATGGTCGGTTCAGTCGGTTTTGGTTTTAGAAACCCGATCTAAATCGGTTCGGTTTCAAATTTAGCTCCAAACTGATCCAACTCATGCACACCCCTAGCTGCATGTCAATCTATTTTTCAGGCTTTCCATGTTAGTTTGACTAAGCTGTGGAAGTTCTCAGACTTCTATAATTTCTGTAGGGTATCTAGTCATGATTTATTTGGACATGGAAGAGTAATAGATATACACCCCTGCTCTCTTCATATTCCTGAATCTCTACTGTTTACAGAGAATGATGCTACATAGAATATCTGTATGATATCATTGTTGAAACATGGGCATTAATTTATTATCTAATTACTTAATGTTGATATATAAGATGATAAATTTTAATTATATTTTATTTGCTAGATTATCAATGTATTTTGGTTTGTGGTCAATTGATGAGTGTCTTACACATAATTTCCTGTGCTTGTGAACACAAATTTCCAGCCCAAATGGGAAGCAGTTTGGATCTTGCAAGGAGGTTTCTTCATACATACTCTCCCTTGTTGGCCACCCAAATAATGTGAAGTCAATTTTTGTTCAAAATGATGGAAGCACGCATGAAGTTGACAAATTGACTCCTAGCTTCGTAAGTCCAATTGATGATTCCAATTTATTTTTTGGACCAATTCAGCTTTACATTTTTGAATTTATGGGATATGCAGCAGGCTGCAGGTCTTACCCATCAAGAAGGCGTTGCAAAGGAAAATGGCAGCATGTCTTCAGTTACACCTCTCTCGTCTTATTCGGATGACAGTCAGAAGCAAGTTGTCTTATACAGGGTTGAGAAGCAGACAATCAATGAAACAAAAAGTATTCTAGAATGTCATGCATGCAAGCTGACTTTTGGTGACAAGGACACATATTTGCAGCATCAGTTGTCATTTCATCAAAGGAGTGCAAAGCGGCGTAGACTTGGCAGATCCATTGGGAATGGTGTCATTGTAAAAGATGGTAAATATGAATGTCAGTTTTGTCACAAGATTTTTAGTGAGAGACATCGTTACAATGGGCATATTGGAGCGCATGTAAGATACCAAGGTCTGAGTGCTGAAGCACTGCCAGATGATATTACAACAAGATATATACTTAATCCTTCCCCCTTGGCTGCAGTACCATATAGTTTCTCAGAGATGACTGCTTTGGCTGAGCAAAATGAAGAAACTTGTAATGCAAAATCGGCTGATAAACTTCATGTTGATTCCTCTCAGTGCAAAATAGACACCAAGAATCCTGGAATTGATCATAATGCAAAGTCTGGTGGTAGTGAAGCTACTGAAGTAGCCTGCACAAGCATCTCTATTGATGACCAAAATAATGATCATAATTTGACTAGTTATAAGTCCAATGAGATTCTTCTGGAAAGAAATATCACAGATGACAAATCTGATGCACACATGGATGCCATATCTCCTTCTGTTGTTGATGTAAACAATGTGGCTCAATATTGCTCACCTGTTACCACTCAAGAAGCTTCTACAAGCAAATCTGTTGACGACCAGGCGACCACATTGATATGGTTAATTGTAAATCTGAAGTTGTTGAGGCTGGTAATGCTGGGGATGCCAACCCTAATGATGGCCAGGTTAATGATTGTGACATGGGTGGTTATAAAACAGAAGAGGTTATTGAGGCTAGCAATACCAAAGATGTCAGGCCCGATGCAAGCTTGGATGCCGTATCTTCCCCTCTTAAAAATATGGACAATGCGACCTGTGAAAGTATTAATGAAATTGGTCAATCTTCCTCCACAAGCATATCTGTTGACAACATCAATGAATATGCTATGACTGGCTATAAATCTGAGGAGGTTGTTGACATTAATAATCCCATGGGCGTTAAGCATATTGCATCCATCGAATCTATCTCTCCGTCTCTTATCAATGTGGACACCAATGAAATTGATCTTTCTTCATGTACCATGATTCCAGAAATCGGAAAATATGGCACTGACCAGAAAGCCAACTCAGACGTTCATTTGATAACCATGTCAGGTAATGAACCAACTTATGGGATTGACACTTTTGCAAATGATATTTTTACCAGCTCCATGGGAGAAAACGTTCTTGTTGAACTGGATTCATCTGACACTGGGTTGAAAACTCAATTTGCAAATTCCCATTCATTGTCTGACAAAGAACTGGCTACTGAGAATATTATGCCTGGTGAATTCAATGCCACCTGTATTGACACTACTTTTGTCAATGGACATAATGGGGATGTTGAAACAGATGCAGATTGTACATTTGATATTGACATGAAGGAATCTGTACTTGAAGAAATGGATAAACCTGATAATGAGCTGGAAAATTGCTTTTGTAGCAGCAATGCTGGATGCGAAGAGGTTGTTCCGAGTGATGTTGTTGCAAACAATGATGGAACAAATTATCTGCAACTTAATGTGGTGGGCACATCATCATGGGTACATTCATCTGATGGTGTCCCAATCCTTGATATGATCCCGGAACAGGTAAAGCTACTTGTGCTGAAATACACTTGGTAACCTTCAAATCTAGGAAATTTCTTATAATAGCATCATCTGTTGAAGTTATGAGCAACTGTCTTGACTGCAAAACCCTCTGTATTGTTCATCTCGGTGGCTGTAATTATAGTTTTTTTGTGCACCAGCAGTGCAAAAGAATTTGTGACTTAAATAAAATTGATAACTAAGTAGAAAACCATTTAGAGTTTCTAGACTCACCATATAAAAATCCCATTTTGCTAGACTTAATATGTCTGTATTTCTTAAACCAGACAAAATTGTGCATGCATGCTTATATAACTGATTCACATCCGCTGGCTATGTGATTTTGTCCGGATAATGCCTGTGCTAGAGGTGTCTTAGAAAGCACACAAGTGACAAACTGACATGTTTCACAGATGCTAGAACAACGCAACATTATTTACTCTTTTCTATACTTGTATTGCCCAAGTGAGTAGTAAATTTAATTTAAAATTGTAGGACATGCATGTAACACATACTACTATTTTTCTTTTGGGAAAAGAGCTTTTCTAAGGATATAGAGATCCGTAAAGCTGGTGCTTTTTTTATTGATAGTGTTTGCTTTAATTGAATAACCAGGACCATTTTGGGAAGTGCTACTTACGGTAACCGATAATCCTGTGATTATTCGATGATTTACCATGCACATGCAACACGTATTTAATTAGCAGCATTTTTCTTGTGATAGATGCCGATCTGTTTTTAGTGCCTCATAGTTCTATTATAGAAGCACTCACATGTTATGCCTTTTTGTCTGTTGTTGTGCTACTGATAAGCTACGTTCCGCTTTTATGCGAACACATTGGAATAGGTGAAAATGTCTTTGATGTGAGTGGAGATGAATTTCTCATTGTATATACACCTACCCTCTTTTCCTTTTCCTGAGCCTAGCCTGTTTTACTTATTAGTGTCCCAGAAATGCAACGCTTCATCTTCATGTGGAGCATAGTCTTTAGATTCATGGGTCCTAAATAAGTACACCATCATGAATTTTGATTATTGGTTCATCTCTATAATACGTGCTGTTGCGGCCAATCCCCTCGTCGCCTGGTCGCCGGGAACGAGCGCCTGCAAAAGAAGTCCGCACTGACCG
The DNA here is from genome assembly GCF_000442705.2 of Elaeis guineensis. Taxonomy (NCBI): domain Eukaryota; kingdom Viridiplantae; phylum Streptophyta; class Magnoliopsida; order Arecales; family Arecaceae; genus Elaeis; species Elaeis guineensis. The sequence continues at coordinate 66,990,737 of NC_026007.2, forward strand.
GAGGTGACTCCGGCGGGACCCTCCGACGGTCAAGTCAGAGAGGAGACTAGGCAACAGTAGAAAAGAATCAAGGAACTCAACGAGAGAGAGCTAGAGAGAGAGGGAGTAAGCCCAAAGGTTTCGAAGGGACCTCCTCCAGCACTGTTGCCTTCCCCGTTTTATAGTAGAGCGCGGCATGGCGCCGTCATTAATGGCGCAGACAATGGGAGGAGTTGTCAAATCGTGGAGGCTGTCAGAGTCGCCGTGGGTGTCAAATCACCGTGGGTTGTCAGAATCGACCTATGTCCTTGGCAGGACAATGTTCCAGGAGGTCACACAGCACATCCTTGACAGGACAGCAGCCCATAGCGGTCGTACGCATTTGGGAGGGCTGGTCGATCATACGTGGTATTCGGCTGCCGAGACGTCGAGTGATGATCCGGAGGCACCGTCGGCTGGTCTGGTGTCTTGCTTAAGTCGGACGTCGGCTGCCACCCCCGACAGTGAGTTGGTAATATGGGTTCGGCCGCTCGGTTGATCGGAAACAGCACGGGTCGGTTCGGCCGACACACCTTCGGTCGGATATTGTCGGCAGCCGTCTGTCGGAGTCGTCCGTCGGGTCGTCCGTCGGGTCGTCCGTCGGTCGGAGTCGTCCGTCGGGTCGTCCGTCGGGATCATCCGTCGGTATATCCCAACAGTTGCCCCCTACTCCTGAGTCCGATGTCATGTTGGCTCGCGTGAACATGTGGGCGACGGCTTCAGACGAAAGGAGTGGTTTTCCGTCACGTCTTACCCCGACTCTGGAGATCGCATCAACGAACAATCCGATGTCGGTCGTCTCGACAGTAGGTCGAGCCTGCACGTCGGGTCGGAGGTCGGCCAACCTCCGAACGTTGCTCGTCGACACGATCATTCTGCAGAGTCTGATAGTCGAGTAGCGTCCGACGTATTCGGATAGGATAACGATGGCAAGTCGAATATCCATTGTCCGGCCTTTGGTTGGGCGTGCATGTCGGGACGTATGATTAACGGTGGCAAGCCGAATATCCTTCGACCGGTCGGTCAAGAATATCACGGATCGGTGATCGGTGGATATCGGATCGGTATGTCGCAAGTCGAATATCCATCGACGTAGCATGTCGAGTCGTATGATAGACGGTGGCAAGCCGAATATCCTTCGACGGTCGTGACCGGATCGGTATGTCGCAAGTCGAATACCCGTTGCCCAGACCTTGGTTGGGCGGGTATGTCGCGGTTGTCTTGGCGTTTTGCCCTTTCTTAGTCGAAGCTAAGTTGGCAAGTTAGCCAGCCGCATTGGTCGAAGCCCTTTGCCTTCAGAGGCGGGGGCCGTCGTAGATATTCCATCGTCGGCGATCGAAACATAGATTGAGCCGTTGGTTCGGTGATCGGCGATCAGTTCGACGACGGAGTCATAGATTCAGCGATCGGCGATCAGTTCCGACCGATGGAGTCCGTAGGGTTCGGCGATCGACGATGTCGAGATCTACTGCCCTTAGTACGGAACCATCTCTCCACCCAATCGTGAAGTATTGTCCGCTTTGGAACGGAGCCCGGGCCTTTGACCCGGTCAACACCCCGCCCCTCACGGTTTTGCCCCCAAAAGGCGCCTCACGTGGGAGAGGGGGAACTCGCACTAATAAGCAGTAGAGTCTCTTGCTTGTTTCCGGTATGGGACTTTCGGGCTCGATGCCCCCGATGCCCATCCCACAACAGAGCCCCCCAGCAAGGGAGTCTACTGCGCAGGTAGGGGACGGGTTCCCACAGACGGCGCCAGGTGTCGAGATCTACTGCCCTTAGTACGGAACCATCTCCTCCATCCAATCGTGAAGTATTGTCCGCTTTGGAACGGGGCCCGGACTTTGACCCGGTCAACACCCGCCCCTCACGGTTTTGCCCCCAAAAGGCGCCTCACGTGGGAGAGGGGGAACTCGCACTAATAAGCAGTAGAGTCTCTTGCTTGTTTCCGGGCATGCAACTGACTATAAGTTGTGAATTTGTCAACATGCAATTACCCACTACTTTTCACTATGTTACATTGAACCTCCTTTAATGAAGTGTATTATTGTCAAGAGTAAAAATATAATACCATTCTTACATGGTCTGTTCTCATTACATTTTCTATTCAGCTTGTCTTTCTGTACTGGATGATAATTTAGCACAAAATTAATTGTTTTTACATCTATTGGAAGGATGATGAATATTATCCTGGTTAAGGACGTCTTGTTTTTTGCAACAGTGTGAAGATGAACTCAGCAGTGTTGGCCAGAAGCGGGGGATCCTGCCGGGCTTTGAAGAGTTGAGGTTGGATGCATCCAGCTCTTCTGAATTTGTTTGCCTGACTGGTCGAGAGCCGAGTTCAGTGCCTGGGCCAACCATCGAATTGGGTTATGCAACAGCACTGCAAAATGGGAGTTGCTCCTCTGTTCAGTTAGGATGGGACATATCTCGTGAGCTAACTTCTGTGTGTGTGTGGTGTAGCAGGGAATTCAGCCATGGTAGTATTGCTGTTGCTGAACTACAACCTGATTCCGTCGGCTTCATGTGCCCAGCATGTAAGGCAAAGATTTCAGGTTAAGACAATCATTTGAGTGCTGACCTGCAGCTCATTCTTCTTCTGTAAGGACAATGCACCTCTAACTGTCTATTATGGGTTGATTTCTAGCAATTAATGCTATAGACTCTGATCCTTTCTTTCATTTCATTAAGTTTCTTTTCCCTCTTTCCATGGTTGCCACATAGCGTTTTCAAAATATCACAATAGATAATGCGGCAATGGGTTGGAGTCCTTGACATCATGCACCGATTTAATGTATTACAGCTCCGTATTCATCTTCTAGTTAGGTGCAATTCTTTTAACCGAAGTCTGATGTGTTTTATTAGTAGTTTTGAAAATTGAGCATCTGACCTTCTTGTCCAATTCTGATGCCCAAATGCTATTGTTGTAATATATATATCATATTATGTTCATCTCGGTTCCTTGTGATGGTGCAAACAGATGGTGCAAACGGTTATGCTGAGAAGGCAATAAAAAGGCTTTCTTTTTTGGAGTGGTTTTTTATGCACCATGTGCGGTGCAGCAAAATTGACGTCAAGTGCATTATTCAATCACATAGAATCATATAGTGTAATTAATAATAAAATAGATACTAAATATCATTCAATTTTTTTCTACTAAGTTATTTTTTTAAGATAAATATTTTTTTTTCTATAGAATAAAGAATGAATAGTATTATTATTTTTTAATTTTTTATATAATTTTTTATGAATATATATGATATTCTGAATAAGATATATAATTTTTTGTGTCTTTATAACATCTTAAATAACATTTTGAATAAGTTATATGATTTTTTGATATCTTGAATAATATATATAATTTTTTATAAAATATATAATATTTAAATAATATATATAGCTTTCTAATATTTTATATGATTTTTTGTGAATATATATGGTATCCTGAACAATATATATAGTTTTTAATATTTATATGATTTTTTGTCAATATGTATGACATCCTGAATAATATATATAATTTTTAATATATATATTATTTAGGATGCCATATATATTCATAAGAAGTCATATAAGATATTAAGAAATCATATATATTATAAAGAAATCATATATATTATAATATATATATATATATATATATATATATATATATATATATATTACAAGAAATATATATATTGTTCAAAATATCATATGCATTCACAGAAAGTCATATAAGGAATTAAGAAGTCATATATATTATTCAGTTTGTCATATATATTTATAGAAGTCATATATATTATTTAGATTCACATATATTTACAGAAAGTCATAAGCATTAGATAGTCATATATATTATTCAGAATGTTCTAAAATATAGGAAGTTATATATATTGTTCAGGATGTCATAATATTTATAAGAAGTTATATAAAGTATCAGAAAGTAATAAGTAAGAATATTATTCTTTCATTATTCTATGAAGGAAGGATATTTTTATTATTAAAAATTTAAAAAAAATAAGTGACATTAAATGTCAGTTACATCATTAAGTGCTATATGGTCAGTGATCGATAGTGCATTTATATCAATTTTATTGCATCACACGTGGTGCACAAAGGCTTTCTTTTTTTTTTTTTGTCGGTTAATTCATGGGCCAAATCCAGACCTGTCCTGAGGTTGGTCCAGGCCTTCGTCCAAACATAATAAGCCGAGTTCAGGTTTGCAGTGGCTGGGCCTATCTTCGTTGTGAAATTTTTTGTGCATTGTAGGTGGTGTAGAAAGTTCGATGAGTATACTATCTCATTCGATTGATCCACGTAGTCATCATTTTTCAATATACATTTAATATCTGTAAATCGATTTTTTTGTTTAAAAATTTTATATGAAGAAATTTTTTTTATTTTTAAAAAAATTATGGTATTCTATGTCTATATTATGACATCTTGCATCCGTAATATGCACAGGATGTCAAATTTTTTTTAAAGAACTGAGGCATTTTTGTCATTTAAAATTTTCAAACAAAAAAGATGACTTGCAGACATTAAATACGCATCGAAAAATGATTGGACAAAAATATTCCTTGCATATTATGATATTCGAGGTCATATTATAATATTTTAGACTATATTATGTCACATGATGTCATAATTTTTTTTAAAAGATAAATATTTTTATCATATAAAATTTTTCATTTTCATTTTCAACAGTTGGGCCAGCCAGCAGTCCTAATTGGGCCATACATCCTTTACATGTAGCACGGGTCTTTTTTTTTTTTTTTTTTTTTTTTCCTTCTCGAGTTGCTGAGGAACTCCGTAACCGGCAAGAGGCGAGTCCCCATTATGGCGAGAAAGTCATTTCTGACCAAAATGATAAAAAAATAAATAAAAAAAATTACTTTTTTCATATGGCGGAACCATAACCGAATCATTCGGTCGTATAAATATAGCTACAAATTCTTTGCAATATAGATATGGCTCAGCTTTTTTGATGCCTTCGAATGAAAAATAAAATATAAATTTAATATTATGTTCAATTTTTTATTTTAAAAATAAAAATAAATTAAATTTATTTTATTTTAAATTTAAAAATATAAAAATATTTGATATAATTAAATATTTTTTAATATAAATATGATAATAATGGTGGTGGCAAAGCCAATAGAAACTGTATCTATAAAAATTATGATATAAAATCGATAATATGTGCCGTAATGATAGTGTTCGTATGACAGAGATTGTGATTGTGATATTAGTGTGGCAAAATAATAATGATAGCCATAATAATTATGATGATGTGATGATAATGATGATATTGAAGATGAAAGAATAATGATGACGATGATGTATTAATGGGATAGTAATGGTGCAATGATAATGACGGATATAATACTAGTGATGGTAATGATTGTAGATAGTATTGATGGTAATAATAAAAAAAATATGGAGTTTTGGTTTTGAAAATATTTAAAATAAAAATTTTTATTTTTAAAAATAAAAAAATATTTTTTAAATATATAAAACTAAATATATTTGTATCAAAATTTATGTGGTTTTATTTATAAAAATAAAAATAGAAATGATACCAAATCATCATGTATATATCCCCAACGACTTAACGTCATTTTGCCACATCTCCGCATAAACCATGGGTCTCCTACCGTTGATGGTCCGTTTCACTCGTGTCTATCTATGTAGTGCATTGCGAAACCTCCTCCATCTTGTCCCAAACGCGTCAACGCCATCTCCGCGTGGCCGTCTCCTTCCTCCAAAACTTCACCTCCACCTTCATCGAACCCCACTTCTTCTCTCTGGTCATATAACCTGGTCCCCTTCCTCTTCTCCCGACATCAACTCCCCCCTCCCCCTCGGTTTTAAGAGGGGAAAAACGGAGAGAAAATTAAAATAAAAAAAAATTAAAAGAAAGGAAAAAAGAAAAAAGAGAGAGAGAGTTCCCGACGCTAAAATGCGCGAGGCCCGCCCAGTAGTTGTAAATCGATTTTGATTTGTTTCATCAGTTCCTTCTTGATTTGTTTCGTAGTTATAAATCGATTTAGTGATTTTTTTTTGGTTAGCTATCCTGCGCCTCCTCCCCCTCGATCTAGGGTTTCGATTGCCCCCAATTTGTTTCTCTTTTCTCTGTCGATTTCTCGGCTGGTTGTCTTTTAATCATGGCTTGGAAGGCGGCGGCGGGGACGTTGTTGTTGGTTCTTCTTCTGACCGTCGTTGGGCCGGCAGCCGCCACGGTCTGCCTAGGGTTTCCGTCGGCGAGTCGATCTTGGGGCGTCCGGACGCGTGCTCACTTCTGGATGCTCCAGTGCTCGGTGGCGATCTGATCGGCGTCGTCGAGGTGAGTACCTACCATTTCTAGAGTTTTCTTTATTGTCGTTTTCTAGGTTAGAGAATATTTTGAGGTGTCATGTGGTTGCTGTGACAAATATTCTCCCCCACCAAAATTTGTTCTTTTTGATATGAAAACAATATTTTTGCATAAAATTCGGTTTTTTCTTTTGCGTCTTTTTTGGTTTACTGCTACATTTGGATGAAGGCTGAAGAGAAACGAAGGAATAGGAATTTGTTGTGCGAACGTGTATCTAATTCATGACTGCTACGCACTTATGAGGAAACAGTATCTTTTGATTAGTAAAATTATATGCAAAATCAAGCTTTGGTTTTTCCTCCAAAGAAAAGTGTTCTTTCTGAACAGTTAGGAATCTTGAGATATCTTCAACTGTTATTATAGTAAGAAGGGCAAGCTCGTGATAGAAAAGTTGATGCTTGACATTAGCCAGAAAGTAACTCATTTGTTGGATACACAAAATAGGAGCTTCTCTTGTGTGTACGAGATTGGTTGGAGATACAAGTTCCAAAAAAAAAAAAAAAAGGTCACAGAGGGCATTATCATATTCTTATGGTCTGTTTGTGGGGAAGAGGATGTTGAATTGGCTATCGTGTATCTATAACTAAAGGATTTTTGGTGGATGCTTTTATCCATGTTCCTTTTATGGTGCATAACTTGAGTTTCAAAATGCCTTAAAAGGTCATATTGAAGAAGGGGATCGAGATTTTGGGAAGAGAACATTCATGCTAATACTATAGGATTTTGGTTAAATTGGTGGTGAAGAGTCTATGTAGATCAAATTGTTTTGTTCTGGTTTTTCAGTGTTTATAGAAGAATATTTGAGTCTATCATATGGACAAGATGTTGCTTGGAGAGATTCATTGTGAAATCCTGTTTTTCATTGTGCACGCAAACACTTATCATGCTGCACTTTTTACCAATTTATAATTATTTTTCTTGAGGGGGCTGCTTGTGACTTTAAAAGATATGTACCATATGTTAAGGTAGCTATATTATGTCATATGTTAGTTGGTGGGTGAATGTGGGAACTTCCTTCTAATTTCTACATCTTTCCATTCCAAGTTTCCAACAGTCTTGGGTCTCATAATTACACGCTATGACAGATTTATTTTTTTTTTTTTTTTTTTTTTTTTTTTTTTTTTTTTTTTTTTTTTACAGCATCTTGATTTTTTCTTAAAAACATTAACTATTAAAGGAAGTTGGTTCCACTACTTGCAATCCTCTCTTAGTTGAGATCCCCTGCATGGTCCTTGTAATTCCATTGCTACCTCTCTTTGTGCTTGGCTAGGGAGACATATGCGGTTAGAGAGTGCATTCTAATGCTATTTGAAATTTGACATGGGTGTTAGTATCCAATTTTCTAGAAGAACCCGACACCAGGATCTTCTATAATTTGTCCATGAGGATACAAATATATCATATATCTGCATCTTAAAAAATATGTATTTATGTATGGTGAATAATGAGCTAGGTCTATGTTCCTTATGTTCATCAAGCTTGGTAGAGTGGTTGCTAATTGTTATGTTAGACCTGATATCTTTCATATAGAAGTGCCAAAATAAGATATATATCATGATGCCATCATGATTTGATGGCATGAAGTGTCAAAGAGTGTCATGAAGTCCCAAGTTTCCAAGCATCCAACATGTCAGAAAACTCTAAAATTTGGGAGTGTCCAACATAACATTATTGGATTCCTATATCTCCTTATCTGATTGGAGAGTTAAAGCAAGACAATGATTTGGACAAGGATTCTTCTTTTAAAAGAAAAAAGAATTTGAGACCATGACCCTAAACCTGGCCATAAAACCTTCTCCATTTATATATAGTGAAGCATTCAAATTGCGTTAGTATATTGTTTATTGATGTCATTAACTCTTTTTCCTGGTGGATTTACTTGTTTCCTTTCATTTGTTGTTTGTAAACGATTTGATATGATTATACATTCAATGCTGTCAAAGTTTGAGCTAACTGATTTGGACTCACTCTGATGAAGTGGTAATTAGGATTTTTTGGACCTGTTAAAGTATGCATTTACATTTATAAGTTTATGGTCTGAATTTTTTCCCATGGAAAGGCAGCGCAATCATTTAATGAACTGAAGGAGTGAATGGACAAGAATATAAGCATGCATCTATGATGAAACTAAGGACTTAGCCAGATAATCATTCTTTGACTATTTTGAATGTGCCATAGTACTATGTGAACTGGAGGGTGAGAGCAATTTCCTTTTTGGCATGATGTGGTACGGTAGAATACCATATATATTCCTCTTGGTTATGAAGAGAATGGACAGACCAATGGAGAAGTAACTCCAATGCCATGAGGATGTGTAATGAAGACTTGATGAGGCACCTTTAAGGGCAGCTGCTTGGGTTTATGTTTATCATTTTAGGAAGAGGAGAAGAAGATGCTAGGGCTATGAATGAAAGTTATGAGAATGGATTGATAAAGCTCACAATATGTCTCTCACTAGCCCAAGTGAAGATTCGATCAAAAAATAACATCAAGGCTTGTTTGTTGCAGTTTGGTTATTGGTGTGGTGAAGTTATTAAGCATGAAAATGGTTATGAAAAAAAATCAAAGTATGAGATTGATATTTAAGTAAGAAAAGTCCTTTTTTTTTTCTATTATTGTTATTCTGTAGCATTTTCTTGGATCGAAATAAGTAAATAAAGCTTTAAATTTTGGTATGAATTGTACCATCATTTTGTGTCATACAATATGTGATATTTTGCAAAGTTATGAGCTTGACACAAAAGGTGCACAATGATATGTACCATTCAATATTACTATTAAGCACACACCTTAGTATGTCATAGCGGTATTCTGTCATATTGTTAGATAAGAGATGGCAAGTTGATTGTTATCTCATTGTGAGTCGGTCATTATTTTCCTTTTACAAGCATCTCTAGTACATTTAACCTTTTTATGTAGAAAATGATTTTAGTCCATGTTTGTTATTGGTATGGATTACTTTAAAAATTCATAAGCATTATATCTAGAACTTGTTTATCAACAAGGAAATTGCTTTTATCATAGGGCATAAAGATGCTAGATTTTTCTAGAAAGGTAAGAGTCTCATATGAACACTTGAGGTATGTCTACTTGTCACAGTAGACTAATCAAAGTTCATGTTAGTTGAGTCTTGTCAGAGTAGATTAGTATTCTTTTAGCATATCTTTGGTTATGATGTGCATCTTTCCATGCAGTTTCATGAGCTAGTTACCAGCTGCTATTAGTTCCTTCTGACTTTTATTGGTAAGGCCTATTTTAGGCAGAGAAGAAGAAGATGCTAGGGATATGAATGGAAGTTTTGAAAATGGATTGACAAAGCTCACAATATCTCTCTCACTAGCCCAAATGAAGATTCAATTAAAAAATAACATCAAGGCTTGTTTGTTGCAGTTTGGTTATTGGTGTGGTGAAGTTATTAAGCATAAAAATGGTTATGAAAAATATCAGAGTATGATGTTGATATGTAAGTAAGAAAAGTCCTTTTTTTTTTTCTATTATTGTTATTCTGTAGCATTTTCTTGGATCGAAGTAAGTAAATAAATATTTAAATTTTGGTATGAACTGTACTATCATTTTATGTCATACAATATGTGATATTTTGCGAAGTTATGAGCTCGACACAAAAGGTGTGCAGTTATATGTACCATGCAATATTACTATTAGGCGCATACCTTAGCATGTCATAGCAGTATTCTGTCATATTATTAGATAAGAGATGGCAACTTGATTGTTATCTCATTTTGTGAGTCAGTCGTTTTTTTCCTTTTACAAGCATCTCTAGTGCGTTTAACCTTTTTAATGTAGAAAATGATTTTAGTCCATGTTTGTTATTGGTATGGATTTCTTTAAAAATTTATAAGCATTTTATCTAGAACTTGTTTATCAACAAGGAATTTCTTTTTATCATAGAGCATAAAGATGCTAGATTTTTCTGGAAAGGTAAGTCTCGTATCAACAATTGAGGTATGTCTACTTGTCACAGTGGACTAATCAAAGTTCATGTGAGTTGAGTTTTCTCAGAGTAGCTTAGTATTCTTTTAGGATATCTTTGGTTATAATATGCATCTTTCTGTGCAGTTTCATGAGCTAGTTACCAGCTGCTATTAGTTCTTGCTGGCTTTTATTGGTAAGGCCATAACGAGTCCATTATGTTGTTTGGAGGATTTTGACCAGCTCACATTGATCAGTTTGTATTGGCACTTCCTGACTGAATTGGCTTGTGAACTGGTTGTACCAGGTCAGTCTAGTGCTTAAGTTGGAAAGTCATCTTCATAGATGTTTAGAATGAGTTTTGGAGTATCTGAGTTTCTCTTTTCATTCCAACATACAAAGAGTGAGAAGGAAAAGGGTTTCTTATGGAATGCAATTAATTTTTCTTTAATAAAAAAGGCTCTTAAGTCTAGGAAATAAATAAGCATAAGCACAATGGCAACAAACCTGTAGTAATTGTCAAGGATGGTATGTAAATTAGTTCATTAGCTATAATTCAGCTTTTTGCAGACAAGTTGTTCAGGTTGTTTCTAATTTTTTTTTTCAAAATGTGTTTTTGCTTTGATTATTTTATCTTAATTCTTTAGTTGAGTTAGTCCCTAGTTGACATGAGCACGTTGCACAATATGTGATCATTGTACTGGTAGTTGTGTGTGTGTGTGTGTGGACATGAGCACGTTGCACAATATGTGATCATTGTACTGGTAGTTGTGTGTGTGTGTGTCCATTTGGGTGGGGGTAGTTATACATTGCAATAGTTATTTGTGAATAGAAGTACACAATTTGTGATGATTTCATTCAAGAGATGTTTTATGTAAGTTCTGCTGCATCTTCAAGGTAGTGTCAGAGGGACATTATGCAAACATAACATTAAAAACGGTAAGCCTTGTAATCTTAAATGTTGACATAGACCACATACAGTTTATACTTTTGGAGAGTATAGCCCTAAAATGATAGATTCTTGTTTAGGATTCATGGATTATTCACTAGAAGCTCAGTTATTGGACCTCTTAAGATGTTTAGCTTGGGATTTTGGATTGATGTGCTCTCAAAATGGAAGTCAATACTTGAATTGTTATCATGTCTTTTCTGGATTCTTCTGAACCACGTGTCTTACCAATATTGGAATCTGATACCCACTTCAGGCTTTCCAACCAACTACTGACTGCTATTGCAAATGTTTGCTGATTTAGTCATACTGATGCCAAAATATTGGATTGTGGTCAACCGAGGGTTTGGTGTACATGTGTGGTTTGTAGATATACCCGAATTTTTTCATCACATTAATGAATCCTAGTTAGTTTATCCTGATTTCTGGATAAATTTGCTGGCAATAGTTTTTCAGGGGTGTTTCCGTGCCTCTGTATGCTGGGAGAACCATATCTGCAGAAGTGGCAATTTGTGTACTGGTACTTGAAAGAATTTTTTTTGTTTTTTGGTTTCTCTCTTAGCATTTGATCATGGATTAACAAGAGTGCGAGCACTTTATTGGATGGTTTGGTCAAAGCATGAGGTCCCCTAGGTCAATTACTATCTTCTTCATGTTGGACCAGAAGTTAACTTACATAGCCATAACACAAATCATTAAATGTGTACCATTCAAATGTCTTGAGCGTGTGTACTTTTGCAATGAAGTGGGCAGCAGTGTGGTGATAAAAATTAGACCTGAGAATTCATGTAAATTGAACTAGAAATTCCTAGTCTTCATGATAATTTGGAGCAAAGATTGATGGAGTACTCAATGAGGGAGTATATTCTTATGGTGCTTCCTGATGTGATCTCCATTCATGTTTACAGATTTGCAGTTTACATTCTTTCCATTCCTTTTTATTCCTATGTTTGAGGACATGATCGATGAAATAATAGAAAGAGTTCATTAACACCTTTCAAGATCATTGAACAAGAAATTTGTCTTTCAAATCCAACATGCATGTGACATGGTTCTCTTACGACAACCTTGTCTTCATGAGTTTGTGTATTTAAGATTCATGATGTTTCAGGTTTGAAAAAAGGTCAACATAATAAGAGTTACAAGCATATTTCTTGGGGTTTTGAATAGCAGAGGTTAGTCAGTTATCAGGGTATATTAGCACGTGGAATATATAGATGGATCTGTTTATTACCTTCCTTTTTTCTTTGAATGAATGTTAGATAGGGTGGTTCGGAGTCTGTTTTCTAACAAAAGAACTACATAGCAATCATGTGTTTACAAGTTCAAGCATGCTTAGGCAACTTAGCAGAGTCTTGATCACTTGTAGATGGGAGGATGTTGATAATGTCTATGCATCTCTTGACTGAAGGATGTTTTCTTGTGGTTTCTTACTAAAATCCCTCAAAAGGTGATATCCCAGGTTTAGAAACAATGTCTAGCGACGTTTTAGTTTTTCAAAATTTTAAATCTCATCTGGTGACAATGGATAAGGTTCCTGCTGATGACCTTAAAATTAGCTAGGAAAAATTTGACCATGCCACTGACTGTTTTGTGATTCTTCAGCAGTAAGGGGTGTGCATGGTTCGGGTCAAGTTGGTTTAGAGGTATTTTTGAAATTGAACCAACCTCAATCAATTTTCTAAAACCAACAAAATTGGAACCAAACCAACCTTATACAAAAATCGGTTTAAATCGACCCAAAAAATTTGGTTTGGTTCGGTTTGTTGGGTCTAATACAACAACATCGCCTCCTTGGAAACTTAACTTCCTCTCCAGCAAGATGGTGGCAGGGATGAAGGGGTGGGGGGGACAAAAAAAGGATGCATACTTGGACATCTATCACCAATAAAAATCATATTTTTTTGGCAAATAGATGCCATACTCATACAAAATAAATAGAGGATTTAAGAAATGCCCAACAGAGAACAAGGAACAAAATGCAGACCCAATGATACTCTAAGAACAACACTTCTATCAAAACAATAACTGAATCTCCGATCAAAGATCATAGATGCCATGCTCAATATTCACGTTATAAGGAAGGAAGCCAGCCTCTGATGCGCCTGCCTGTAAGCCAGATCCAGCTCAACAGCTTCCTCGCACTCCTTCATGGCCTCTGCCAATCTCTTCAGCCCCATGAACATCGTTGCCCATGGAGATTGCTCGGTCATAGAGCCTCAAAGCATCTACAAAATGACCCCTTTTATATTGTTTGTTCGCCAGCCTCTTCACCTCCTCTGGATCCATGCTCGCCATCACCCTCCTCACTGCTGGATCTCTGGCATTCCCCACTGACAAACGACTCTCAGCCCAGCAGCTTCCCGGAGCCAGTGTTGTTTATCTGGCCATGCACTACATTGTGGGATTAGGAGAGAAGCGAGAGCATGGCAAGGGGGCTGCTAGTTTTTTATTTTATTTTATTTTTTTATTTTTAAATTTGATGAAAAGGGGTGTCCACAGTTAAAATGAAGTGAACAGTTGGTAGTAGGATGTAGAAAAGCTATTGGTGTTTGATCAGATGGATAGGATATACAAGGGCTGAAAGGCATTGTTTCAATTTAGTCCCACATCAACCGCTCACATGAGAGTTCCGCACCTTAAAAGAAAATCCTCACTAGCAGCAGCAACGTGAACAAAGGCTTGTGGATTTGGGTGCAACCGGTGCATTGGGCTGGCTCACCTATTCCTAGTTGGGTTGTATCTAGTGTGTGTGTGTGTGAGTGGGTGGGTGGGTCAGCTCAGTTTAAGCCAGCTTTTTCGGAACTTGAACCGAAACTAAATTGATTTTTTGGGTTCTAAAAGGTTTCAAACTGAAGATAGAATGTGGAAAAACCCGATCCAAACTGAACTGAAGTAACTAGTTTGGATCAGTTTTGCAGTTTGGTAAGTTTTCTTGCACACACCAATCCAGCTGGATTGTTTATCTTCTTTCATTATGTCTTCTATTAGGACAGTCTGAAAAAGGTCCTTCAGCTTGCTGATGTACCCTTTGCATCAGAAACACTACTAGTTGATCACTGGCTTTCTTTTTTCATAGGATATCTCTTTAGGAATTCGGGTCACAGCAAAAAAAAAAAAAAAAAAAAAAGAATTCAATTCTGTATGCTTTGGAAAGCTTTGGCTTGTATCGAGTTTGTGTGACCTCTGGAAAATGTTCCGAGTTTTTCTTGTTAATGCAGAATATAGATTGACACTGTTCTTTAATTCCCCCTTAAGTGATTTCTTGCTCACTTGAGGAAAAAAAGAGTGATTTCTTGCTCTGTTGGTTGGTAATACTCTTAGGCTATCCCAGTTTGCTGCTTCCTTTTGAAGGGCAGATGCTGTTTTGGCCACCATTGACAGACGGACTGCTGTGTTGCAGTATCCCTGCATTCGCTGTTTGCCTTTTCTGCTACTAAGCTCTTTTTATGGATTTTGGTTGTTGGTTGATTAGCATGCCTGTAGTTTTTTTATTTTGATTTTATACTTGTTCAAGTCTCTGTTGATTAAATCCTGTGAGTCCATTGGGCCCTCATTGTATCTTCTTTAGTTCTTTTTGCTCCATTGCACATTTTCATATTTTAAAATAAAACATTCTGACGATTGCAATTTTCCTTTTATGCTTCATAGAACTCTGATGCACTTCCATGTGTGACTTTTTTCTTTTTTAAGGGAGGTGAGGCTGCAATGCAGAGGGCACTGAATCTAGTGTACAAGAACAGGGAGGACTATGTGGCTGTGCTCTTTTATGCTTCATGGTGTCCTTTCTCGAAAGTTTTCCGACCAAATCTCCAGGTTTTATCTTCCTTGTTTCCAACGATTCGTCATTTTGCATTTGAAGAATCTGTCATCAGGCCAAGGTGTGTGTTGAAAATTTATTTATCATTTAGTTTTCACCATTTATTCACGTGTGGGTCCATTTTAACAACTGAAATTTATAAATTGCAGCATCCTCTCTAGGTACGGCGTTCATGGTTTCCCAACTCTTTTTCTCTTAAATTCTACATTGCGAGTGCGATATCAAGGATCACGAACAATCAATTCCCTTGTTGCTTTCTACAATGATGTTACAGGTGAGTCGGCTAACAGACTTCTAGGTCGTGATTGCAATTTACTTCATCTTTCTGCAGAGGAAAATGCTTTGCCTCCCCTAGGATGTTCCTGAAATGGCTGTGAACCAGGGCTTTTTGGGAAACAGCGAGGGCAAAATTGGCAATCTAGCCTAACACCCAAACACACATGTACTGCACCAACAATTGGGTTTAAACCTATTTTGGGAGGTTCTTGTGAAAGCATAGGAGGACTCTTCTGTAAATTATCCACTTAATCTGTTTCACCATTAGAGTCCATTGCTCTAGTTATCATGAAACGTCTTCATGGGTTCTTTAGGTTAACATGGCTTGATATTAATAGAACTGCTTGCATGTGGGCCTCATTAGCATTCACAGTCTTAGTGTATCTGCTATTGTCATCTGCTTGTGTAACTTGTGTTTGATATGGCTGCACTGTGGAAGTTATAAAATAGTGCATAATAATTTTGAAATTAGCTTTTCTTCCTTTCAAATTTGCTATGACATGTGATAATTTTATTTTGCTCTCATATAGGTGCTAATCCTGCATCGCTTGATACAATACACTTGGAAAAAACTGTGGACCCATCAAATGATACAGAACTTAAGGAAGGCGATGAACAAGAAAATTGCCCATTCTCATGGGCAAGGTCACCAGAGAAATTGCTTCAACAAGATACATATCTGGCACTGGCCAGCTCCTTTGTGATATTGAGGTTGCTTTATATCCTTCTTCCAAAACTAAATGCTTGTGTCAAGCGGGCTTGGAGGAGGCATATGCGATATGCGAGCTTGACGAACCTCCAAGATCATTTGCAGGCTTGTCTTGAGCAAGCTAAACAAGGTTTCA
Source organism: Elaeis guineensis (assembly GCF_000442705.2). Classification (NCBI taxonomy): domain Eukaryota; kingdom Viridiplantae; phylum Streptophyta; class Magnoliopsida; order Arecales; family Arecaceae; genus Elaeis; species Elaeis guineensis. Next base: position 67,006,930 of record NC_026007.2, read on the forward strand.
ACAGATTGAATCCATGCAAAAGAGGCAATTTGCAGGTAGGAGCAATGAATGCAAGAGCATGGGCTTCCAAGTCACTGGCATCTGTCTCCATTGGTGAGCCGAGCTCTGCAAGAGCATACTCTGCAGGCGAAAGGAGATAAAGATAATACTGAATAACCTTTTCAACATCCGCTGTATAGTAGATGGGATATACTAAACAGAGATCAAGCTTGTTTTCATTTTAAAATGTGATGGGTTGTGACAATTCTCACGACAGCCTATCCTTAGGAAGGAGCTCATTTAAAATTTCAACTGTTATCTTTTCTGTAAGATAATTTTTATTTACTTAATGCTATTGAAGATGTATCCCTTCTGTATTGCTGTTGTTGTAGTTAGCTGCTGCACCACCCTGATATGACATAAGCAGTACTTGATATGTTCCTGTGCTACATGCTACAAGAAAGTCATGCAGGTTGTGATTATGGCTAGCCTATTCGTTGCACAAGATCATGATTCAGACGATTACTTATGCGATCCTATGAGATGCACCATGGCTGTGGGAGATGGTGCATGCATGCCATTGGCACAAGCACATGTTTGCAAAAGATATTTGGTTTTGAGAGAGAAACGATTTTTGGATGTGATTAGTTGAATTGCGTGGGTGCCAAGAGTCTGGTGACAGCAGTTTTGCTTGCAACTATTGTGAATCGTCAAACTGTTGTTGGAGTTCAGGCCATCCAAGTTACTGCACATTATCATTAGGCAATGTTAATCATGCGGTGGATATTTTCCCAAAGTAGAAGAGAGAGACTCTTCGTTTCCCTAGCAAGAATTCTGTTTTTTATATGGAGCCTGGTGAAATTCTTTGTACACCGCTTGCGGCGTAAAAAAATTCAATGTGGAGTGCATCGTTCTGTCCAATTGGATCATATAGTCATTGCTTTCTAACGTGCATTTGATGTCTGTGATTTTATTTTTTCATTTGAAATTTTGAATGATGAAAATATATATATTTTTTTAAATTATAACATCTTACGTTGAAATTATAATTTCTGCGTTGATGTCATAATTTTTTATAGGATATCATAATTTTGATAGATGTATTTTTATTATTAAAAAATTTTAGATAAAAATATTTTTTTTTTTTATGATATCTTGTAAAAAATTTATTACATCCTTCGCAGAAAGTCATAATTTCAACGTAGAATGATATAATATCGATACAGAATGTCATAATTTTTTTTAAAAAAAATATTTTTATTATTTAAAATTTTAATAAAAAATAAAATTATAAATATTAAATATATATTAAAAAATAATAATTATGTGATGCAATCAAGATGGTGTGCTCTTATGTCAGATTTTCTGCACCGCAGATAATGTATAAAGAATTTCTCATGGAGCATCAAAAGCGTTGTTTAGCAGAAGAGAGGTACAACAGCTATCACATAAACATAAACTGAGGCATCTAAAGAGAAGCCTCCGTTTGAGGCATGGGCGTTCGAAAATATCGGAAATAAGGAGAGGGAGCCGTGTGGCATCCCCTAGGCTTCCCTATTCGATCGCGATCGCGATCGCGCGTGAGGGTCCATAGAAGGAGGACGATGGGGACGCACGGAAGCTTTCGGAAGCTTGCGCTAAGTGGATCAAGGAAAAATACAGACTCCAGAGGATGGGCGGGTCTCTAGGCCTTCTTCTCATGGGGAAGACAGCAATGGGGGCGGCGACGGCGGAGAGGAAGGAGTGGACCTCGTGGGAGGAGGCTCCCAAAGCTCCGGTGCTCGATAAGGAGCACCTTGACTACTCAATCGCCGTCGAGTACGATGGCCGTCGGAAGGCAGGTCTCTAGGCCTTCTTGTCATGGGGAAGATGGCAATTATGGCGGCGGTGGCGGAGAGGAAGGGGCGGAGCTCATGGGAGGAGGCATTGCGGAAGATGCACCCTCCCGGAGCTCCACTGCCCGACGAGGAACACCTTACGACGGTGGGGGGAAGAGAGAGGAGGCAGAGGAGGGCGATGAAAGAGAGGGGCAACGATGGGCAAGGGAAGAGAGTGGGGAGAAGGAAAAAAAAAATGGAGGTAACGAATAAAAAAAACGCAATACCGATGGGGCGACCGAGAGCGAAAGAGAGTGGGGAGGGTGGAGGGACGGTCTCGGGGGTCCGGGAGCATCGTATAAGATACAAGAGAAAGTCTCTGTGCACCGCGTGCGGTCTAATAAAATTGGCATGAAAGATATCATTCAATTATATTCAAAAATATAATTATTATTTTTTAATATATATTTAATATTTATAATTTTATTTAAAATTTTAAATGATAAAAATATTTTTTTATTTTAAAAAATTATAATATTTTATGATTATATTATGACATCTACGTACAGGAAGTCATAATTATTTTTCAAAAGTCATGAAGAGAAAAAAAATTTTGTCATTAAAAATTTATAAAATTTTTAAATAACGAAAATGTTCTTCCCTTCTTTATAACATCATGTGATCAAATTATGAACAGGAACTCATAATTTGACCGTAAGATATCGTAATATGGTCACGGAATATCATGATTTTTTAAAAAAGAAGGATATTTTTGTCATTCAAATTTAAAAAAAAAATGAAACTGCCGGCATTAAATACGCATTAGAAAGTGATAGTTACATGACTCAATCAGATGGAATAGTGTATTTTTTCTATACCACATGCAATGTATAAAAAATTACTCTGAGAAAAAAATGTGTGTGAGGGTGTGGGGTGGTATTTTATATTTATATTTGTTGAAAACATCGTGTTGTAAAGGAGTAGAAAGAAAAATAAAATATATTAAAGATATTTACTATTCTATTTACTATTTTTGAAGAGAAGAATTAAAAAATTATAAAGATTTACAAATATTATAATTATAAAAATATTTTAAAAATAATTTAATAAATTTAATATATATATATATATAGTAGAGCTTCCGTTTTACATATGTATCTATCTCGAATTTCTCTTTAATGTGAATGCTAATGGTGCGGTGGAAAGCCTAGATGAAGGTCTCGATCTTGGACATCTTGAAAGAGAAGAGCTTGGAGCCGAAGATGATGACGAACAGAGTCTTTTGGCCAAGGGACTTGATGAGGCCCATGGCAATGGTGGTCTTGCCGGCTGGTCGACAAAGAGGATATGTGACCAGCGATCTTGCTCTCATAGATAAGTTGGAGAATGAGGCCAACAGCCTTGTGAGCAGTCTATTGACCGACTATGCCCTCAAAGATGGCATAGGCTTCTAGAATGAAGTCAAGGCTCAAGCTGCGGATGTGCGAGTCGTATTGATATTCTCGATTCAAATAAGGTCCCGGCTCTCTGAGAGCCTCTTGAGCTCTGCCATGACAATGGAAAGAGATAAGAGAGAGCGTAGAGAAGAACGAATGTTAATATAGGAAGAGGGAGTGCAAGGATTTTAAGAGAAGCTAGATGGTAAAAGACACATGGGGAATCCCAAATTAAAAAAGAAAAACTTATAATCCACACTATATATAAAATATTTTTTATTATTTTAATTATTTTTAAAATATATAGAATAAATATTAATAAAATAATAAAATAATTTTTTTTAAAAAAAATTATATTCTGTGCATTGCACAGGATTATAAGCTAGTTACCTTTAAAAATGGATTTTCATGATGGATTTATCTTCGAAACTCCATGACAAACTAAAAAATTTTTTTGAGCCAAATTATTTAACAAGCTAGCCTTAGTTGAGAAGGATGTTGGCTCTAGTTTAACCGCAAAGTATATTCGTTGCTCGATCTGTTCAACCATTTAACTTCATTATTTTTGACCATAGAAAAATTTGAAGGAGCAAACAGATACAGATATACATGCATACATGCATGTATGCATTAATTAATGAATGCATAAGGATGTATTTTATATTTCATATTAAATTCCATTTGCCAAGTTTTCTAACCAAAATATGTATGAATATATGCAAAAAATGGAATGAAGAAATTAGATAAATAATCCATGTGCAATTTTATGTATTTGTGCGCTTCTAGGCATCCCAAACCAATAGATCGTTTTTTCGTTAAAACAACTTTATCCTCTCCAATCCATATCCTCATGACTTTTTAGAATTTTAAATACAGACACAGATATTGATGCTGTCATGCCCCCGACCCGAGATTGTGAATCGAGGGTCATGGCAACCGCCGCATACTCATAGAAAACTCTTCCCATAAGCATGCAAGGCATCTTATCATGCTATCCTAAAACAACAGTGGAATAATTAGTCAATAATTTAAATCCAAAAACATAACTGTTGCCCAGCTATGCAACCCAAGAGGGGGGGTGAATTGGGTTTCTAAAAATTTTAAGCCCAACAAATAACTTATGAAGAACAAAACAATGGCTTTAAATCAATATTAATTACCTAAAGTAGTATTGCAAGGATATAATAAAGAAATAAGATAAAGCGATAAAGCACACCACAAACACAAGGATTTATAGTGGTTCGGTGCTAACCTTGCACCTACATCCACTCCCCAAGATCCCACTTGGGAATTTCAATCCACTATCCTTTGTATTCAACCCGAATACAAAACGTCGGAAACTCCGACACTAGCTATCCCAAGCTAGAATACAAGACGTCGGAAACTCCGACCCTAGCTATCCCAAGCTAGAACACTTGTTTTCCGGGTACAAGCAAACCCAAAACACTCCGATTTCAGGTTCGGATCAACCTTTCCTTGTTTTGAAATCCTCCAAAAACAAGAGCAAAAACTCACAAAGAGTAAGAATATTTAGAGCACAGATGAATACAATAACAGCTCCTTAAATGAGCAAATATAACAATAAAAGCTTTACTCAAATGAAGAACCCCTTTTTCAGATTTTCTCAAGATGAATGAACGGTTGAACGCTTGAGAAGAGGTTGATTGTTGATTGAAGATCTCTTGAAAGCTTTGAACGATCTCTAGATCAAGGTTGAAACGATAGGCGTGAAGAATTCTCTCCTTGAAAGATCTTCCTTTTCTCTTTCACAATCTCTCTGGTATATTGTGGATCCTCTCTCTTTTTCTCTATGGATATTTCGTTGATCTCAGGCTTTTTCTTGCAAATTTCGGATCCTCTCTTCTGTTCTTCTCTTTTTCCTCTCTTTCTCTTCACATTTGATTTCACGTTTGATCCGCTATTTAATCTGCAATTTCTTTCATCATTTAAAGCATTTTGTAGCATTAGAAGCAAGAGAAAACAATTTAGGCAGATAAAGAGCCGTTAGAGGATTTTTAGGAAGCATAAATGGCAATTAAAACGGGCAAAAAAATAGCCGTTGCTGACATTTCCCGTCGCAGGGGTCGACTCATGAGTCGACTCATGCTTCAGGGGTCGACTCATGAGTCGACCTCTGTTGCAAAAACCAGAGAATGCTTTTCTGGAATTTCTTGGCTCAAATTAGCAGGGGTCGACTCATGAGTCGACTCATGCCTTGTGGGTCGACTCATGAGTCGACTCACAGGTCGTGCCAAGCCAGAAAACTAGCGTGCCAAGGAGAATTTTTGCGTGCCAATCAGCTCACAGTGCCATGAGTTGACTCATGAGTCGACTCATGCACTTCAAACCTTCATAACTTCAAAAATATAAGTCCAAACACAATGAAATTTTCACCAATAGATTTCAAATCATTTGTTCTACCAAATGGTACTATCAAATCAGGATTTTAGTGAAATTATGATTTTGCCCTTGAAGAGCATAAGGACTTTTTCATTTTAAAATTTTGTATCCCTTCAATCTGCTTTGTAATCATCAAAATCAATCTAGGAGCAACAATCTCCCCCTTTTTGATGATGACAAAATATATGAACAAAAATATTTATGTTAATGCATTAATTTCAAAAGAATCCATTATAGGTGTATATGCTTGAAAAGAGTATGATTCTTTTGGCATGTAATATAAATGCAAAAATAGTTTGTCCATTTTTTTAAAGATTTGAAAAGGGTATTAGATCATTTTGAGTTCAAGATATATCAGAGCAAGAGAAGATAAATAACTTTTTCTATGTATCAGAGCAAAAATAATTTTTACAATGATATCAGAAAAGATTTTATAATGTATCAGAGCAAAAAATTTTTAATGTATCAGAGAAAATTTCATACAGTATCAGAGCAAATGTTATAATATATTAGAGAAACCTTCACACTGTATCGGATCAAATGTTATCATGTATCAGATCAAGTTGAAAGAAATTGTAGGATGTATCAGAGTAAAACAAATTTCTTATTGATGTATCAAGGTGAGTAAAATTTCAAAAGCAAGTTTGAATATCAGAGCTTATATATATTAAAAAAATACTTATTTGCATTGTACTCATGATTTTGCTTTTGATGGATAACTTTTTGTTAAAGTTCTGTCTGATACCAAATTTTGATACCAAAATTTTTAAAGTTTTGTTTAATCTTTCAATCCTTGTTTTTGTCTAATTTCTCCAATATTTGTTTAATTTCTTCAATATTTGTTTTAATTTAATTTCTCCCCCTTTTTCTCATAATTTAGGGTTTTGCTTTTTGTCTAATTTTAATTTTTGTTTAATTTTTATTTCTCCCCCTTTTTGACATCATCAAACATAGTTAACTCTTCCTTTTCTTTTTCTGAAATATTCTTTAATTTCTTCCTCTTTAGAGTTTTTCACAAATGTTTGCTCCCCCTTAATATAGCAATTATCAATAGCAAACAACAACAAGGAGAAGATAATATTTCAATAGATGTATCAGAGATTGAAATATAACCAAAATATAATCATAAAGATATAGGTAAAAGATGATTCCATTAATATCATAATTGTTTCAATACATAAAATTCAACCAGCTAAATGTCAATACATGGCCCCAAGGTATAGATCCTAGAACAAGATACTAACTCCTAGAATCTAGATAAGTCAATGATCAGAGTCATCAGATATAGGGTGAGGAGATGATGGATCAGAAGTGCGTCCTCTACCCCGTCTGCCTCTGCCACGAGTAGGAGAACGAGATGAACTGGGAGGCTGAGAACGCTGAGATACTAGGGCTGATACCATGAGTCTGATAGAATCAAGTACGTTCAGTGCTCTGGAAACAGATTGAAGTAGAGCAGTGAACTGGGTGGTAGCATGCTCACTCGATCCTCTGATCTCTTTCCTCAGTAGCTCATATCCACCTTCTAATGCTCCTCTGAGCCTTCCAGCCTCTGCAGTGAGGTCTGTGACCTCAATAGTAGACTCCTGTGGCTGGGGATGGGCCAATGCAAGAACTTGCCCCTGCAAGTCAAGAACTCTGCCAGTAAGTCTCCAGACTGTATCCTCAAGCTGCTGTATCCTGACGGACTGATCTGAAATCATCTGAAATACAGTGGAGATGTGGGGAGTAATGGTCTGATCAGAAGAAGTAGCTCCAGGTGCAAAAGAAGTACTACTCCACTGGCTAGACAACAAAGAAGCCACACGCTGAGATATATGCTCGATCTGATCATCAGCCAGTCTGACCTCTGAAGGAGGTGCTCTGCTCTTTGGCTGATACACTGGTGTGGGCATCCTAGTAAACTCAGAAGGGCCAGCCTCAGTATCAGGAATGAACTGGGTATCTGGTGAAGCTGCCCTGAAATCATGTACAGGAGAAGATGGACCAACATCTCAAAGATTTTCAATGTTTCAAGATTTTGAAATTATGATCTCATTTTCTGTAAAAATTAATGTTCAATATCTCATGACTCAAATTAAAATCAAATCTATCTCTTGTAGGTAGAAGAAAATCAATGTCTCTATTTTTGCATAAGAATTTCATTCATCATCATTCATTTATTTATTTCAAAATATTAACCGCTCTTAATTTCAACCCATCATAAGATAGGAAAAACATACTTCTTATGAATCATTTGATGACCTTCTAATCAATCAAAATTCAAAAATATTTTCTCTTATTCGTACTTCCAAAGGTTGAAGATTTATCATTTCAATCTCATTCTCGAACTTTTGATATTTTAATTCTCGATACAACTTCATCATTAAGTCATTTCATAAAGATCAATATCACCATTGTTGATTGAATCAATATCACTATTTCTAGTCATCGAAATTTTCTTACTCAAACCCTCAAACTCTTAAATATTCTAATTCTTGAAGCAAATTTTATCATTAAGTCATTCCATAATGAAAATCAATAACTCAAAAATTGACTAAATCAAAACTATATTTTTCTTATAATCAAAATCAATATCTCTATTCTAAGTAAGTATATCAATTTGCTTTATCTAAACATCGATTCATTATCAAATTGAATTATAAATAACTCCAATCCATCTTTTGTAGAACAATCGTCAATATCAATAGATAACCTCAATCTTTTTCATTCAGTCAGAAAAATAATAATGATCAAAAGAGTTCAACTTCAAATTTTATTATATCCTGGAGATAAATATTTGAGTATAATAATCTAAGATCAAAATCATCATTCGATAAACGATCTCAATTTTTTTTTAATAAATAGAGAATTATAAAATTTAATTCTAGGATAGAAAAAATTTATCTCTAAATATTCTAAATCTAAAAATCAAGGGTCCACTCATCCTAGAATTAGGATGCTAATTATTTTTGTAGCGCAGTAAGTGGAAGCACTACTTTTAAAAATCACATTATGATATCTAAAATAATTTAAAATTTTAAAATATTATTCTTTCTAATATCGATAAATTTTTGTATCAAACCATATCATCTATCATAATTCTTTAACTCAAAGGGTCAACATTCCTAACTTACTCAAAGAAATCCAAATTATCATGCTTCCGTTGCGCACTCTGATCTAACAATCAAAATTTTTTAGCTTTACCATAAAAAATTTTAATCAAATTATTTCTTTACCTTATCAATAGAAAAAACCTAAAATTTCAAATTTTAATTGAAGTCAAAGATTAACTTTCGATTCTCATTCATACTTTTACTGGTGTACAATAATCTTGATTAACCCTTGAGTCCAATATCATATTTAAACCATCATATAGATTTACTATAATCAATATGAATCAAATCTTAGTTCTCATATCAATTCAATTTGATAATTTTCAAACCAAAAATCCTTATAAGTCAAATTAATAAAGAAAAAAAAATCTTTCGATGCTCCACCAAATTTGGACATAATCTTAATATATAAGAACTTCAAATCATTATTTTTTTCTAAAATTTCTATCATCAGGATCTTCAATATCTATCAAATATCCTTTCATAACAATCATACAAGCTTCAAAAAATCAAATCTCCATTTAATAGTAGATTCAATTAGGGACCTCATTAACAAAAGCAAAGGAACTCCATATCAATTCTAAATCCCAAATTTCTAAATTGTAAATTCACATGGATCCCTTAATCTGAATTAAATATAAATCAGATCTTTTATCTTAATCTGAAGATATCAATTTTTATTAACAACCTCAATAATAATATCAGAAAATCTCTTGATCAACTTAGATATGAAATCTTTAAATTGAAATTTCATACACATCATGTAGTCTCCAAGAGACATAATAAGATCTATTATCTAGATCTAAGGATGATGATTAAAGATTCCAGTACGATGAATATTCTACAACCTCATAATCGATTTCATCAATAAGAAATAGGTTTCTTTGCAATATCTTTAAATATGCATTCATCCTAATATGCCACTTTATATATAATCCACATACCAAATTCAATTTCGATAAATATTTCCATCAAGCATCATAAAAGATTTTTCTTAATTCATCCTGGAACAATATTTTATCGTCAAATCTTTATCTTGTCAATAATAGTCAACTTCTCAACTAGAAGTAATATCATAGTATTATTCTCACATCGAATTTGAACTTACGATTCACTTGAATAACCAATGATCAAATTAATAACCACAATGCACAATAAAATTTTATGTCAATCTCTTTGGTGATTACTTTCGATCAAGATCTAACTAATCATATCATGATCAATAGATCATCCATCATATTTCAAATTCTATATGTTATAATCTCTTGCGATCCTTTTATACATAATCTCAATGTTTAATCAAAATTTATAAATATTTCTCCCACTACAATCATCAAAGATCTACACTATAATGTCCCTGGTGTCTATCCACTTACATCCATTCTATATCTGATTCTATGTTTCATAATTCACCCTCTTATGCTCTGATACCATATTAGTTGTCACGCCCCCGACCCGAGATTGTGAATCGAGGGTCATGGCAACCGCCGCATACTCATAGAAAACTCTTCCCATAAGCATGCAAGGCATCTTATCATGCTATCCTAAAACAACAGTGGAATAATTAGTCAATAATTTAAATCCAAAAACATAACGACCTAAACTTTTTTTCTTTAATGTCTCAATAAATTAACAATGATTCATAGGCCTTACATCAAATTCAATAAGACTTTTAACCTAAATTAAAAGTATGGAGATTCTGCTTCTGATCACTCTTCCATTCATATCTTGTATCATTTTAATTCCTCAATATTTGTAAAAATAGTAAAATAAGAGGTAATGAGCTAGACAGCCCAGTAAGCAATGATCACTTTTCAACATATTTCATCAGGCATTTAAGTAAATCATCATTTATAGAAAATAAGCATATAGAGTTCATCAATTCGAAATCAATTTCAATTATACAATATAATTCATGCCAAATTCATTTCTTTTTCGAAAATTCAAGTTTCTTTTCAAATTTTAATTTGTTTTGTTCTTAAATTCTTTTCGTCAACCATGAGCTATGACCACATTTTTTCTATGCAGAGTCATAATACCACGTATCTGCTTGCGGTAGGCTGCAAATCATCTGGCAGCCATGTCCTTTGGAACCGCTGGTCTCGCTGGCGGTTTGTCGCTGGTCTCTCTGACGACATGTCGCTGGTCTCGCTGGTGACATAAACCCTCAGGACAATCAATTGCCAACGTATATGCCCCCATTGGCGGGGTCCTTTACATAGTAGGTTGTCAATTCATAATGTTTCTTATATCATAATTCTTCATAAATCATATTTCATATTCTAATTTCGATAATAAAACATATAATCATGTAGTATCAAAATCAATCAATATAATGCATCATGAAATCAATATGTTCAATCATGCTTCATTATAACATTTCAAATAAGATATTTTCATAACAACATACCATTCATCTAATTCATGCATCGTTTCACAAATCATGTCAGAAAAATATATTATAATTTGCCTATAAATCTAGAAAAAGTGAAACATTACTTACCTCGAACGTATTCCAATAAATCTACATAATTCTATAATTTTTCTTTCAAAAATTCTGTTCGTAGATCATATCGCGATATCCCATGATCAAACATCTACAATCCTATACAGAATCAATTTCTATAATTAGAAAGAATACGAATACCATATTTCAATGGTTTAGATTGGGTCCGATCATCTAATTTCATCTAATCAAAATTAATTAGGACCTAAACGATCCAAAATTTGACTATCAGATCAAATCGGATAAGAAGTGATAGGACCGAGATTTCTTCATCGATTTCATAAAATCAAGTGGAGAGAGAAAATCAGAGGAGAGAGAATTCATGAGGTACAATTCGAATTGATCAGGTGACACAATCCAACATTACGATTGGTCCAATATCTCAATTGGTGAAATCAACATGATCAAATCAAGTCATGGCTAGATCGAAATCATGGATAATCAAATCTAAAGATTCATGGTCTGATCAAGGTGGGTGCCAGTACGCTGTCTGACAATCATGGATCAGAGTTCTTCATTAGAATCAAATCAGAATATTAAAAGAAATTTCTTCATTCACTAACCTTTTTAGAGAAAGAATCAATCAAGAAAGAGAATATTTTAGAGAGAGAAAAATCTAGAGAGAGAAAATTCATCTTGAATTCTTCAAACAATATGATTCAACAAATTCGATCGATCAGATCAAATCATGCTAAGATTATCATATAGATAATTTAATAAAATCATAAGAAATAAAATCTAAAAATACCTATCTAATCAAAGTGGGTGTCGGTATACCGTCCGACGATCACAGATCAAAAATCCATCACGAGGATCATTTAAATTCATAATCATTCTTCTCAAAATTCTAAAAATTTTAGGAGAGAGAAATCATCTAGAGAGAGAAAGTCCAATTCTAGAGAGAGAAAAATACTAATTTAGGCTGAAGAGAGAGGGAAGAGAGAGAAATTCTTTTTCTCATATTTTATTATTTATATCATTATTTATTACTTAATTTAATAATTTTTCTTTTCTTTTCTCTTCTTTTCTTTCTTTCTTTTTTTTTTCACGGAAGAGAGGAGAGAAAATCCTATTATTATTATTATATTATTATTATATTATTTTTCTGCTTCTTTTTTTTTTTTTTCTTTTTTTTTTCTTTTTCTTTTCTTTTCTTTTCTTTTTTCTTTTCCTTCTTCTTCTTTTCTTCTTTCCCGTGGGTTTCTTTTGGGCTGAAACAGGGGACCGTGAGGTCCCCTCGTTGGCTGGCCGGCCAACGGCGCGGCCGGCGTGGGGCGGCCGTCGGCAGGAGGGGGTTGACTCGTCGATAAGAAGAGGGCCAAACCGGTGGTCGGCGGTGACCACCGGCGCCGGTAATCAAAGAAAAATGGTAAAAAATGAAGGTTACTTTCGCAACAAAATCCGGTGACTCCGGTCGCCGGCGAGCATGCACATTGGCACGGGAAGGAAGGGGAGAAGAGAGGAAGGGGAGGAGGCTTATCTTCGACGCCGGCGAGGCTTTTTCGGCGAGCAAATTGGATGGGCACAGGTCGGTCTTCTGCGGAAATTTTTTTCGACGATTACCGCCGATCAGGCTTAGAATCCTTGGTGGAAGGAAGAGAGGAAGGATCTCCTCCTTAAATAGGGTCGGAGGGAACTTGTTTCCGACTCCGATTAGGAGCCGGTGAACGGAGGAAGAAGACTCCCTTCAGGAGTTCTTCTTCTCTGTTTTTCTTCTTTCTTTTTTTTTTTGTTTTGTTTTGGGCTTTGGCTGATTGTTGCATGGGCTAGGCCAGGCCACGACAGATGCATTTTTCTAATCCGTGTTTTTTTCTCTCTCATCATCCAATCCCTTCAGTATTGTTATTAGTCATTTTTTAACGTGCACTATTACGTGCCAGAGGTGTGCACGCGCACACATAACACATACACCTATGTAGAGTGTATGCACATGTGCATTTGTATATGTATATACGGGATGCATGGATTTCTAGGTACAAAGAGAGACCGCAGGCCAATCATTTTACTGCCTAAATAATGGATGTCTTATAAGGTTTTGAATCATCCATCCTAACTTGCATTTTTTTTTTTTGATAAAAATCATAACTTGTACGTTCCAAAAATACTTGAAGAAGGAAAAAAATCAAAGGTTATAATCTATGAATCCATTCTTTTATAGGTAAAAAATTAATGTAGAAATCTATATTTTCTTAAATAAATATTTATCAGATAATATTTAGATAGTAAAATAATTTATCTATATTTTTTTACGCATGAAAAAATGACTTCAAAATCTATTTCTTATATTCTTTTGCATTACTACATTCTTAAATAAATTACTAAAATTTATCTATATTTTATATAATATTATTTATAATCTTTAGATTTGGAAAAAGTGGATAACTAAGTTATTGGATATTGAATTATGGAGATAATTGAAAATGAGAATGGGACATCATATAAATAAAATTAAATATTTATTTTATTGGTCAATAAAAAAATGACTTAACCATCTTGTAAGTAGGTAAAATTTTTCTCCATGTCATAAAAAAATACTATCCATCGAAAAATAACTTATCTATCTGGAAAACTATGAGAATATGAGTAAGTTGACCAATTGAAAAGTAGACAAACTTTTCAATTCACCCACCAAAGAACAGACTCTATGGTTTGAAAGTGGTCTAAAAATAATATTTTTTTTATTTTATAATAATAAAATATTTTGATTTGATTTATAGTTTGAAAGCAATAAAATCAAATGAAAGGGCATCCAGAATATAATAGTATTACTCAAAATTTATGGTTTGAATTTAAAATTTATATATATCTTCATCCATATTGATATAATACTATTATTGCTATCCATATTGTACCTAGTTAATGCATCAATGAATGACTTCTAAATCATTTCATTTAAAACATTTAAAATATTAAATATCATAATCAATAATGTGGATTGTCAATTAATGCATTCATCATGGTTCTGCATGGACAGGATCAAAGCTCCAATCCTAATAGGCTAGTACTTCGTCTCTGTGCTTGCACACACACATGTATATAATGTGCATGTGTGGACAGATATTTGCATGTGTACGTAAAGGATGGAACTTAAAGGATATTTGGTTGAAAAGAGTAAGAATTTATAATCAGAATGAGAATGGATGATTTTCATTCGAACTATTTGGTTGAGAAAAATCTTATTTTGATTTCGATTTTGGAATGGAAATAATTCAATCTATCTAAAATTCAATATCTATTTTTCCTTAAGGATTCAAATTTTTATTTCCATTCCGATGTCGGTCATGAACCAAATATTTCGGAGGATTCCAAACCATTTCGATTCTGATTTCAATTCATTCTGATTCCTATTTTAATTCTAATTCTGATTGCCAATCAAAAACTCTTTTAGAAGAGCATGGAATGACCCCACTGTGTGAGCGAGAGGAGTCTAAACTTCAGCCATATAGAGGAGTCCCATATCCTGAGATGGAAATAGAGTATCCTTCAAGCCATTCACTCTGCTGATTCCATGTACTACATTTCATAAAATTTCAACTACATTATCTATATTGTTAAATGATGATTGAAAGTATATCTTTCTCCTTTCTGATGCACTAGCATCGCTTGCAACAACCATAATTTGAAGGCATGGAATAAGAAGACTGAATATCTATGCTATTATCCAACGTCATTCACAAACAATTACAACCCTGTAGCTGAAGATTCTTTAGGACCATATGTTTTATATGTTTGATATCAGGTCCTTCGAGATTTTACTTTTCCTTATCATCTGATCCTCTCTTTTGAGCAGATGGCTCCTTGTATGAAGAAACAAAAGGTTAATGAAAAGATGTCAGAGATTGTGTAAGCTCTCCAAATGCAGAAGGACCAAGGGGCTTCACCTATTGCCAAATCATGCACAAAGGAGATGCCCCTTTCAAAGACTTCAATTCTTTTGGCTGAAAAACTATCAACGAGCTTAAACAAAAAAGATTCATGTTATCAGCAAATACATTTTCCCCACTTCCACCTCATTCAAGTATACGAAATTGAGGTGGCCTCCGCTAGCAGGAAGAGAATCACCATAAAGAATTCTGAACTACAAGAAAGCTAGAGGCCTGAGTTAGCAAGAGACTCACCGAGTTATATGGTCATGCCAAGTGGGGGAGGATGACCAATTGGACACAGGGTATCCAAAATCTCAGATCAAATAAAGTAGTGAAAAGGTCTGTAAAAATATTCAGCTAAGCAGGTGTTTTTTGGTGTCATCTCACCAGAACGACTAAAAGACTCTAGATGAATAGAAATCTACTAAATCCATAAAAAATAGAAACGGCTTTGTTAAGTATATAAATGGTATATTTGATTGTACCGCAGTATAATTAACTGTCTGAGGCTTCTGGAAGATTGAGGCATCTAACAGAAGCTAAACTCCATCATCCCATATAGATGGGTGATTTTGAAATCATCAATGGAGGGAGTGACTAATATTACATAAGAAAATTATGTCTATGTCCCATTGGAACATAAAATAATAAAATATGCATCATTTCAGAAGAAGCTTCCTAGATTCTGAGTACCACCGGATGTAGCATGACTCCAGATTTGGCCAGTCGGAGTCCGGGCAGGACATGAAGTGATAGAGCCAGAGTGCCATGACTTCCTCCTGCTGTTCCCAGCCTAACTGCTCGATCATCTCCTCCAGCACCCTCACCATCTCTGCTCTTTCCCCGCTGCTCAGGATGGGAGTGTCTGTACCATTGCTGGCACGGCAGAGCAATGGCAGCCATGAAGTCAACATCGCCATCTGACAGTGGGCTATGGATCTATCTTCACCTTCTCCTTTCCATGCTTCCATTTGCTTAGAGTTGGCATGCTTGAATAAGAATACTGCAGGAGAAAATTCTTGCCTTGAGCATAAAGTCTTGTCCGACATATATACAGAAGTGTCATTTTTGATATGGTACTAAACTACTAATAATGTTTAAGTTGTAATAGTGTGATAAATGGGATGCTTATTCTTGCTTTATGAAAATGAAATCACAAGACTAGAAACTGTTGTGAAGGGGATTATCTATTGGAGCAAAACGTTAGATTCTTTCAGTATAACAACCATTTGCCTAAACTATTTGTAGGGTAGCTATGTTTAATATCCATATCATTATATGTCTGGTACTCTCCAATTGGTGAATGCCAAAAGAAATGTTTCTTGCAGTAGATAAAAAAGTACAACAAGAAGAATATTCAAGTTCTTGTAAATGGTTTCATTTAGAAACGTCAAAACATGTGCAGAAAATGCAAATTTTGTTGGTTTGCTGCAATTAAGAACTGGGGAAAGCAAGAATGTTCTTAAGAAGCCTAGATAAAATCCCTCCAGAATGCGATGGAATTAGAAGCAAGAGCAATGCATAGGGATGAGATTTAATCTTATCATTTGAGAAGTTTTTGTTTATAATATGCGTGACTGATTCTAATAAAATAGCTCCTTGATGATCATGAAAACTCCGTTGAGAACTTAGTGAAAGATACTTTCAATTAACTAAAGTGACCTTAGAAAAGGAGATACTACATCTCCTAAACTCTTTAGAACTGCAAAGCATTTGTGTAGAAGCGTATTGCACTAGTTCGAAGGAAGAACACTGTTGTGATATCTTGTATGGATATATTTATCTATGTGCTTATCCATCGATGCATGCACGCATGTGTCCATGTCTGTCTGCGAGTGTCATATGTTTTCCATCCAAGTTCAGAGAACATCTTTAAAAAAATTGGAATATTTTGGTTCTCTACAATAAAGATATCTCTAATAATTTGAACACAGAGACTTTATAACTACAAATATGAGCTACTAAGAACGGCCAACAAAATAATGCTAGCTATGATAGTTTGACAGCTCAAGAACACCATCTCACATCCATTTCTACAGTTGTCTGTGATAAAGTAGGTGAACAGAGAATCTGGGCGGTGCAAAGAACTGCAATGGGTGGTAGACCACTTACTGGGATCACAAGAGAGCTTCATACGACATATTAGATATTGTACCCATAGTAAATCAGTAAGTAATGCAAGATCAAGGCAGTGGATAAAAGTGATGTCGGCATGATGACCTTTTTATGGGGAGCAATGGAGTGTAGATGGGTATGACCTTTTTCCTTAGAATGCAATATCTAGCTTCTTGCTTAACCACCCAATATACAAAAAGAGCAAATACTGCAAGCATTGCCTTTCACGCATATATTCTATTGATACATATTGCAACAAAATGAAAAGGGTTTTTGATGTTATTTATTGAAGTACATGGTGATGGAGCTTAAGGCAAGGAAGGAGTCAAGCAAGTACTCAAGTAGGAAAGGTTGCTCTAATTTAGTCTCTATGGTTACAAGTTGATGTTGTCTTGTTTTAGATGATTAATTATTCTGTGGGATTCGGTGTGATCCACTCTAAAGCTATTTTTGAATATTTATGAATATAGATTTAGTCCAATCTATAAGCCTGTGATTGTGCCGGTTATACAAGTCCAACCCAGGAATCATATAGGATTGTCTCCCTAATCATTTAAATATACCTTAAAAAAAGATTGCTCGCCTCCCAAAGAGCTTCGAAATCCTTCAAGGGCTCTCTTGCCGTTCTCCCTGCTCTCCCCCTCTGCTCAAACTCCTCACTATCACTCGCTTCTCATCTCCACCTTTCATTCACCAAAACTAAGGCCAATAAAATATGATCAGACCCACTCACCTGATCTGTATTTGATCCATCATAAACAGATTTAGATTTAGCTAAACGATTCGAATCATAAGCAGATCAATCCGTTTAATATTTGGATCGGATTTAATTTTAGATATCCGATCCGTTTAATTTATTAATATTCAGGTCGAATTGAGTCAGATAATTTGTTTAACACATTTAATCAATTTAACCTGTTTAAGATATGTTTAAAACCTGTTTAATCTACTGACCTATTTAATCCAACTTATTTAACATGTTTAACCCATTTAATCCATCAAAAATCCATTTAACTTGTTTCACCCATTTAACCTAACTTAACTCGTCTAATAAATGAATTAAATAGATCGAGCTAGATATTTATTTAATAAATAGATCAAATTTAAATATAAATTTTTAACTTATTTAATAAATAAATTAAATTTAAATTAATGATTTTTTAATCCGGATCTATATCTGTCCCTATCCGATTGCCATCCCTGGCCAAAACCGGATGCCCCGTGATCCAGACAGCTTCGAGTCCTCCACAATCCACATTGTTGGATGCCTCCCTGTCGTCACGAAGCCCTCTCCCTGTTTCCGTATCGGGAACGATACGGCACCGAACCCTACCGTATTGGCCACGGGTCTGGCAGTCCTTAATAGCGGCACCAACTGAATCCAGCTGGAACGATTTGCACCCCAAGTTCATGAAAACAGTGTGCTGTCTTGCTATGGACAGCAAGCCGCTGTCAGACGTGTCAATTCACATGAGGACCCTACGTGGCATCCAAAAATCATATGACTACGTGTTAACGTCAGAACATTGGATCCCTACACGTTCTGGTCGTCCTCTCTCCTAGGCCACCCCCGGCCCCTCCAGAGTCCGGTCGAGTTAGACCCAGCTCGCATCCAAGCCGCCAGATCGAAATCGAACGAAGGATTAAAATTATACAGAAATATAAAAATATATAATTAATGGAAAAGGGGGAGAAAAGACAAGGGGGCTGACCGGAGACGCGGACGAAGGCCACCTGAAGCCGGACCTCAGCGGAGAGTGCGAGGCGGCCGAGCCTCGCCGCCGCTCCCCACCGAGCCACCGCCTCCGCCGCCGCCCCACTCTGCGCCATCTTCTGAGCCAGCCACAGCACCTCCGCCGCTAGCTTCTCCGCCGACTCGCCCCCGCCGACGCCCACCACGTCCCCCTCCTCCGGCACCGACGCAGCCGCAGCAAACCGCCTCATCCCGGACTTGACCGCCCCGAATATCATGTCAAGCGACCGGTCCGCTGGGGAGGCTGCGGAGACGGCAGCGGCGGTCGCGGCCTCGAGTAGGCGGAGGGTGCGGCAGAAGGCGGCGGAGAGGGCGTCGCGGTTGAGCTCGTCGAGGCCGGCGGCGGCGCCGAGGCGGAGGTTATCGTCGAGGAACCGCTCGGCAAGGGAGCGGACCAGCTCGTACTTGCGGGAGGCGACGGGGACGCGGGCGACGAGGGAGAGGACGTGTGCAAGGGCGCGGGCGGGGGCGCTCGTACCGTCGGCGGCGGGAGAGGAGGAGTGCAGGTTGGGGAGGGCGGGGGAGGAGGAGTGTAGTTTGGGGAGCGCAGGGGAGAGGGGGAGGAGGAGGAGGGAGAGGAGGATGTGGAGGAAGAGGAGGAGGAAGCGGCGGAGGAGATACAGGAAGCGACCGCCGGGAAGGTGGAGGAGGAGGGACGAGGGCGGCAGCGGGGAGTCGGAGGGAGAGGCTATCTTGGAGGAGAGAAGGCCGGCGGTGATCGCCGCTAGGGTTTCCATGGAGGTGGCGGTGGCTCCTTTGGATTTCTCCTCTCGCGGTCCATCAGGGTAAAGAGGGAAGCAGAAGAAGAGACGCGAATATTGACATCCTTTCACCCCCAGAATCAAGCTGTCCCCAATAATTATTGGTTGGATCCGCTCACTGCAGGTTAGGGGTGGAAATAGGCGAGGCGGCCTGTCAGGGCCAGTGGCCTGGCCTGCGGTGGGCCTGATCTGGCCTATTTAAATAAGCCTGGCATAAACTTTTAAAAAAATCTGTTTAAATAAATAAATCAGATCTAAAATTTTAAAAAAAAAAAATTATGTATCGTAGTGTAAAAAATCCAACGTGAAGCACACCATCTTATCTAATTGATCTACATAATTATTATTTTTTAATATATATTTAATATCTACAGTAATTTTTTTATTTAAAAATTTTGTATGATGAAAATAGCTTACTCTTGGATTATGACATCCTTCATAAAAATTATGACACTCTTTCAAAAAAAAATTATGACACCCCGATACTAAACAAAAAATCGAAGAAATTAACCCCTCCTACTAATATTTATTGTCATCCATGGCTTGAATTATGACTCTCAAAACGTCATAATATGCCACGGAGAAAAAAAAATGTTGAATATATGCGGAAACAGAATTATGACATTCTTTCTTAAAATTATAACACTTCTTCACAAAAATTATGACATCTGGTACTAAACAAAAAATCAAAGACAGATGTTATAATTTTTTTGAATGGGTGTCATAATTTTTGTGAAGGGAAGTCATAATATGTCGTAATTTTTTTCAAAAGGTAGGGATATCATAACTTTTTTGAAGGGTGTTATAATTTTTGTAAAGAAATGTCATAACCAAAAGATAGAGATATTTTCATCATATAAAATTTTTAAATGAAAAAAATAATCTACAGATATTAAATGTGTATTAAAAGTGATGACTGTGTAGACCAATCGGATAAGATGGTGTGCTTCACGTCGGATTTTCTACACCGCCCACAATGCACAAAGAATTTTTCAATTCCAAAGCCTGACCTAAAAGTCGGCAAGCCGGCCTATATAAATTTAATATATATATATATATATATATATATATATATATATATATAATTTAATAAAAAATTATAATTTTATTGATATGCATAATTAATTAGTTATTGATCTTATTTCTGTAATTTGAGGCCTGATGGAGACAGAAAATTAATTTATTTGATAGGCCTTTGGACCTGTGTTGAAGCCTTGAAGGCCTAGATCTGTTGGACTATTTAAAGACCTTAATGTTTATAGACCTTTAAATAGGCTTTCAGCCAGATTAGATTTTTTTATTTTGCAAAATAGACCCAATCAAGCCTCATTTTAAGCCTAAACCAGTCCCACAGGTTAAGCTTGGGCTAATATTTTACAATACAAATCTAGCCTATTTAAGCCAAAGCCTGATCTGGCCAAACCTATTTACACTCTTACATGGAACATTAATAATTTATTTATTTTTATTATTTTATCTATGATAATAATATATATTGTTATATATTTAATATCTTTTTCTCCTTTGACAATGCATCCTACTGTTTATTTAATATTTTTAATTTTTTTACCTCCTCCTAACTACTAAATTATCCATGACCATTATGATCTGCACAGCGATAATTTTTCAGTTATTTCGACTCTCAATAGCCTAGTAACTGATTATTATGATATAAAAAATATGCAAAAAATTTGATTTAGCTCCGAAAGACTAAGGACAGGCAACAATGTCCAAAATATATTTACTAATTCCTGAACCAGATCTATTATTATAATGTCCATAATAGTTCTACTACTTACATATAAACCATGTGAGGTATATCAAGTATAATTTTATTTTCTTTTTGAATTATTTTTGAAATATAATATGGCATAAAAATATTATATTTTAAACTATAAATTTTTTTAATGAGAAAATTGATGTGAAAAGTTGACTTTCAAAAATATTTAATAAGAAAAAGATGTAATGAAAATTAATAGCTATTATTCACATTAAAACCAACTACCATAATACCAAACAATGTGCTATAAAAGGATCATATATCAAAAACATTATTTTTAAAATCAAGAGGAAGGAATTAAGATTTTATAAACTTATATACGTATGTGTGTGTGTATAATAAACTATCAAAAAATAGAGAACTATATCACCAAAAAAATCTACTTATTATCTAAAATAAAAGAATCATGGTAATGACATTATTAATTTATTCCAAATAAAGAATGTATTAAATAAAAGTTCGACTTGCTATCCAAAATAAAGAATGATATCGATATTATTATTAACATAAGTCTCTACATGAGCTCACCATAATTTCAGCCTATATACTAACATATAATTCACATGATATTCAAGGTATGATTTTTCTTATTTTTTCAACCATTCGTGAAACATAATATAATAACATAATAAATTATACTAAATAAAAAATTTTAATAACTAAATTTTTATTGCATATTAAGCAATAAATTTTTATAATTATCAAACAGAAACTCTCGTGATTAATACTAATGTTATTAACACAAGCATCTACACGATGCACAGAGAATTCTGCTAAAGTTAAGCATCTTTGTAGAAACTTACATCATTAAAATTGGCTAAGTATAATATGTATGGTACGATTCTTTGCTTCTTTTATACTTATTTTTGAAATATAATGTAATAATATAATATATTATAATAAATAAAAAGCTTCAATTGTTAGATTTTTGTTTTATATTAAGTAATGAACTTAATGATAACTAACCATATTAATGTTGATATCATTAACATCGGAATTCATGTAGCAAATGGAAAAGCTTTACCCAAGTTCAGCCTTCATTATATACATATAATGGATAATATAAATATGTTCTTAACTTAAATCCATTCCAACTTAACCGTGCTACGTACTAGTATATGAGATTGATTTGAATGAATTTAAACAAATCAAGTCTCAAACTGGACCTAATAATCAACTTGATATATAATGCCCAAGTACTATCAATGACATGCATACACATTTCAAGTAGTCATATCTTGAAACCTCTCCTCTTTTGTCTCTTGAAACTTATGAAGAGATACTCCTTGCCTTTCCCCACCACATCTTTGCCTCATGCCCCAACATCAACTCTTCTCCTCTCTCTCTCTCTCTCATACACATATACTTTTGATGCACATGGATAGCTTCTAATGACTTGTCTATCGGCTAGATTGCTCGACTGGGCTAAGTTAAACATCTATATTATTTTTTTGATACTTAATACACAAATATGTATCTTTTCTATTATATATTTAATGAACATAAAAAATAATTAGTTACATATAAATATGTACTCCAAGGTGGTAAAAATGGCTTAATCCAAAATTCCAACCTAATTTGATTGAATCCTCTTTGTGCTAGCTTAAAAATAAGTCTTCTAAATAAAAATTATGGGTCAATTTTTTTGACCATAAAACATAGCAGCTATAAGTTAGAGCTTTGACATCCCCAAATCATAATATTGAGTTTAAAATTTTGAAAAAATTAGGTGGTATTATTTTTGTATTAATTGTTTAGGTTATGTTTCACACCAATATTAGTACATTTTTAAAGCTAGAAATTTAAAACTTTGTTACATCCTTTTCCTAATTTCTAAAATAATTATTTATTTAATAATCACTATTGTTTTTTATGTGTAACCAGAAACTAAAAGAGGAGAGCATGAGAAGGAAGAAAATAAAAAGAGAGGAGGAAAATCATGAGCTATGAAATCCAAGTACATATGCTTCCCACGAAGGATTATCACTTTTGCATGAGTTTAACTAAGGTGTTAATCGCTCGATAACCAATTGAAATATCACTATTATGGTGATTTGGTGTGAGAGCCACTTGTCGTGGACTCATAATCCAAAAGCTTAAATTTTTGGGTGGAGGATTGCCTAGGCTAATAAACCTACGTAGCATCAATTTTATTAGTTAACTAGTTGTTGCCCGTGCGTTGCGCGGTTTGGACTATCCATTTGCTTTTATTTAAGTTGTGAAAGAAAAGAAGAAGAATATTTTGATATATAATTATTGTGTAACAGAAAATAGGATTATAAATTTAGTATTGTGAATTGCATAGTTAATTTTATTCTAATAGGTATTTCAGTTTATATGTATCTATATCTATAGCACAAAATAGGTAATTAATCTGATCTTTTGATCGTCAAGAATTTGCTTATTTGTTTTGGATTCCAATGGTTGGGTCCTGTAAGGGAACAGAGTGTTGTTCGATTGATTTTGTGGTTTGTGTTTTGCCTCTGTATTTTTTTAGTGTTGATCTGTATTGCTTCAATAGTTGTCTGTTTTTATTGAGGGAAAATGAGTGAAGGATATGGACTCCTTTGCATTTTTTTTTCAATAAAATATGCCAAATTGTAAGTGTCTTGCCCGTGTTGTGCATGTACTGTCATTTGAAGGTATAATATACCTTCTGGTTTCATCACATTGTTGAAGAAGAGGTCGGTTCTCAAAAATATTGTAGCTCTTACATTTCCAGCAAGTGTCACCTCTGTTAGAAAATTTCGGCCATATTGGTCTATTTGTGATAGTTTTTCTTCAAGGTTATTTAACCTTGGATTTGTTAATATATCGTCGGAATAAGCATATCAAACTATTTTTTGCAGCTACAAAGAAGAAGAAAAATGTTAATGTTATTATCATATGCACAATATCATTGTCAGATGTGGAATATACTAATCATAAAGCAACTGATGTGAAACTGTTATCATCATCTTGTAAAATTTTTTTGAAAACATCCACCATTAGTTTCGGTAGAAGTGTATTAAATATATCTTGAGGGGGTTGTATATTGTATGCGTCCATTGTTGATATTGTGGGGTTCGTTTTTTTCTTCCTCATATGATGTTTATATAGTAGTTGGTAATGGATAATTGATTATGTTTTAATCTTGTGCATATTTATTGAATAGGAGTAATTTGAATCAGCAAGTCTCTTTAGTTTCCTAAATATTTTTCATATATTGGCTATTTAAGTTGTGGAATAAAACGATTGATGTATAAGTAATATTAGTCTTGCATTGAATTAATTGTTGTTATTAGAATATATAAAAAATAATGATTCATAGAGATGGAATTATTTTTATTAGTAATTGTAGTTAATTAAGGAACATTGATTGTTCAGGATTTCTGGTAAAATAAAACTGATATTTTGTGATAAGAAGAATTTGATCTATTAAGGACTCATTTATCTTTGAGAAATAGGAAGGTGATTTGTAATATGGATAATATTTAATTTAATTAAATAAATGAATATGGGTAATTGGCGTGTAATGAGCTGGGAATCTATTATATATAAGGTATAGTAGGTTTTGGCTTGTAAAAGAAAGGGTTGAAGGTTATAAAGTTGTGTTTGGCAGTGTTATTATTGCAGACGGTTAATAGGAAAAATACAGTTAATGGTGTTTTTTTTTTTCAAGACCAATAATCCTTATTTTTCAAAGTTATTCTCGATGAAATGATTTCTGCAAGAAAAGTTGTAAGCACGTTTTTTTTTTTCTCGCTCTATTTTTTTCACTGCAATTGTTATTTATTTTTCTTTTTGTTTTGGTGATTCTTATCCAGTCTTTTTTTTTAAGGCTATTCCAAATAAATTTGTGAGGAATCATGGGAACAAATTGCTTGACCATGTGATGTTAGATGTTTCTACTAGAGAAAAATGGCAAGTAGAAGTTGTGAAGGATGATGGAGAAATTTGGCTACAAAATGGATGGCGACAAATTGTTGATTTTTATTCAATATCTGTTGAATCGTTTGTTGTTTTTCAATTTGATCAGAGTGATTGTAAATTCAATATGATTATATTTGATAAGAGTACTACGGGAATAGATTATCCTCTCAATAACATTGATGGTAAATGAAAATAATATTGTAATAAAATTTTGTTTATGAGAATTTGTTATTCAATATATATGTGATTAATATTTTATATAGTATATAGTTATTTTCATTTTGTAATAATCATGGGATGTTTTATTTTATTTTCATTCAGCTTTTGGAAAGATTATTTGAGTAAATTTTGGATCATGTAAAAAATTGATAGTAATTGAATATCAGATTTGCATCTATTTGTTAACATGCAGTAGTGATTCGTTTAATATTTCATGTATTGAATTACAAGGATATAAATTTTTGTAGCACCTATTATAGAAAAAACAATGTCATCTGCCATTTTACATATAAACATTCGAATTTCAGTTTCTAAAATAATAAAATATTATGAATTTATATAAAAAATTTATAAACAATCTTCTCCAATCTAACGATTCATCATCTCTAAATTTTCTAACTATCGTCAACATCACGATTAGAATAAAAGGTCCTGAATTTTTTTCATAAAATCAAAATCAAAACTTTCAGCTAATTTTCTCCACAAAGTGATATTAGCCATCATTGAGCTGCTCAACAATCAAACAGTTAAAAACAACAAAATAAAACCTAGATTATGAAACCAAAAATCATAGCGATTATGTTTAAAATTTATAACCAACAACACTGAAATGGAAAAAATTTTTACTAATTCATTATCACTTCAATATCTCTTTTCTTCCTCCCCAATCCAACAACTTCAACAGCACCAATACCAGATAAACACCCAATCACATCTCACAAAAAACAAAACAAACACGGCTCATAAAACCATAAAGGGTTAAAGCAAATTAGGATTTTTCAAAAAAAATACAATAGCGGAACTGAAATTAATTAAACCTTATAGAATCCTATTATCATTGATTCGAGAATCCAACAATTCGGGACTAATAAATTGGAAACCATAGTGATCAATCTTTGCTCCACTCTCTTCTGTTTTTCGCACCGATGTCATGAGCAAGAAAATAATCTTGTAATCATTTATAATCGGCTGATATTGACCGGTATTCGACACCACTTTGAAATTCTTCATATAAAAAAATATATCCTTCAACCAACAGGTGCTTAAACTTGTTTACTTGATTTTTCTAATCATTGCATGCATCAAATTTTCTTATAAACATCAAAACTAAAAAAATTAAGAATTATCCGGAAAGAAGAAGAAAATTAAAACTCATTAACTAATAAGAAAATCATATTCAAACATCACCTTCTTATCAATTAAAATCATATTCAAGCTAATCAAGTCGAAATTGTTTTTGAGATTGACAGATTCCCAAATACGGCATATTCTAGTCTTTATTGTCCAATCTTTTGTTGTACCATCAAGCTGTTGGAAAATATATCCCAAAAGTCAATCGTCAACCTATTGACAGTTGAGTAATCTTGTATTGTAATTGATTTGTTAATAAATAAAATATATTTTTGATATTTTTATCACAAGTTTTCATCTTCTAATGAACTCCATTGTTGTGATGAAGTCCTTAGGACTATTTAGGTTCGATAAAGAGATGATTTATCGATTAATCTTTAAAACTGTTCACGACTAAATGATAGGCTGTTAATAAGGATGACAGCTTCTATCGAGCATAGGTCGCTGTAGGTCATATGGGTTGGTTGTCCTCTTAATCAAGGAGTGTGGAGACACTGGTATGGCATACAGGTGAGATGTAAGGGTACATCGTCATTGAATGTGATCAACTCCAGAGCATTCTACTGTCGAGAATGTCTCTGATGGGATATAGGTATAAGTGTCCCTTAGACCTGAGATCGCCTCAATGACTTGCAAACAACTCACTGTGCTTTGGTACTGGACTAACTGAATTTCTAATTCAATGATGGAAGGCTTCTGGCACAGTCAAGTACTTACGAATCAGAGTATGATCAAGATGAGATTGACCACTCTAAGAGTTGGAGAAGAATGAGTCACTGTATTTCAATTTAGCAAAATCTTGGTCAGAATAATCCATCAGATGGATTTGATATTTTGAAATACAATGTGGATAACCTGATCAGAGTTGACAGTTGAACTCTGAGATGTCCTATGAGCATTTTGGTCAAGGAGATGAATTATATGGAAACTATATCTGTATGGGTTCTAAGGACGTTGTTCTATACATTCGACCTATCTGGCCATCGGATACCATTGCTAGATGATCACTTCGATTGGTACAGAAATTTATTTCTGTGCTATCGGCTTAGGTTCGGACCTATGAGGTCACACACATTAGAGTTCACGATCTGATCAGATGGTTGATCAATGATTAAGAATCGTTCTAGGGCTAAACGATCAATACGATTGACATTTAACCTAGTGCAAGTGTTGCAAGAGAATCGATTAGCAATTCGATTGCTAATTAGCTTAATTTGATTAAGTCAAAGGACTGAAATTAAGTCTAATTAAATATGATTTAATTAAATTTAGTTTAAACTTGATTGGATCAAGTCCAATTGGTTTATTGGATAAATCAAGTGCAAGAAAAAATTAGTCCTAGTTCAAATAGGACTTGGGTCAACCTAATTTCTAATTTGATTAAAAAATTAAATCAGATTTAAATCTAATTTAATCTGATTAAATTAGGTTCTTAATTGGGTTAAGACCTGTTTTAATTAGGTTGATTTGACATTGGTTTGATTTGGTTTGAAAACCAAATTTGAACAAGTCATAGATTGAATCCTAGTAACATTAGGATTCCACTTTGCGCCACCTTAGCCTCCCATGCCTACTCTCTCTTATCCCATGCCCACTCTCTTTTATTTTGTGCGACAAAACCCTCTCTCCCAGGTCTTCATGCATGCCCAAAACTTTCTCTCTTTCTCTCTTACATGGAATGTGGTTGTCGATCAAGTCAAAGTAGGAATTAGTTTGAATTTCAAATTCTATGAGATAGAGTTTTAGAAAACCAAAACTCTTTCCTTATGGCACTGATTTTATCTAAATTTTTTTTAGGATTTTCATGCTTTTATGGCACATAATATGCGCCCTTTGCTGGTGGTCCACGCACAAAAAGAAAGAGGAGGCGCCCAAGAGTTGGGCACCCCTTGTCTTGCCATGTTTGGATAGTCCTTAACTAGGTATTTGATCTAGACAAGGACTCTATCATATCTCTCTATTTGAAATAAATTTTTTCATGAAATTTTCGTGGAACACAGAGCATTGAGAGACCTTTGGGGCATCCAAAAATCAAGGAGAAGAGTCTTGGGGCGTGGAGATCTAATAGACACAAAACTAGGTGTCTGGGTTAGAGCAAAGAGAAGAAGAAGAGGGTCTTCTTCTAGAGTTGCTGGGTTCATCTCTTCCCTTCCTCCATCTATAAGTTTTCTGAGAGTGTCTCATCTAAAACTCCTTCTCCTACTTCTCATCTTTGGAAGAATCCAAATCAAGAAGAAGGGATATCTGATCGACCATCGAAGAAGGATCAGCGCAGTACTAGCATACTATGTTGATTTTCTGGACCAGGACTTCTGATCGTGATTCGTGGGCTCGTGTGGACGACTCCTAAAGGTCGGATGCGTGTGCGGCTCGCAACATCATCTTTAAGCCGGATCAGCAAAGTTAGAACATCTAACTTGCAAGGTAATAGATCTGATCTATTATATTTTACATACATTAGATGTAGTATAGAAACATGTTAATATGATCAACATGTAGTTCTTGCTCTTTATATTTTAATTTCTGATTTAGTGCCATGTAATAATCATATAATAGGATCTTAGATCTAGGAATTCTCTGATTTTACAAGATAAATTTTAATTTATTTTAGTTTTCTGCTGCCTGATCTTAAAAAAGTTTCAAGATCTAATCCTAAAATCCTAGATCTAGTTCCTTCACAAGCTCATTCAGTAAATAATATCCCATGGTCAATCATCCTTATGTCAAGAATAGAGCAAGAGATATATATAGCATCCTCCATAACTGACCCGCATTTAATTGAAGTACTCACAACAGAAGAAAGAATGCCAGATTTAGCTCCCATGAAAAAAAGGGAAAACCAAACGACGACTCTCAGTAAATCCCCTGCAAAACAAATAGCCAAAAGAGAGACTTATTTATTATTATGAGAAATTATCATCAACATTTATGACCATCAATATAAGAGTAAATGCCAGAAATGAAATTATTATGAGAAAAGATAATTAGAAACGAAATTAATATGGGAGAGGTGAATTTAAGCTTATTTTTGATGGAAAGCCTCAAAATTTTGCACAACCAAACGACGACTCTCAATAAATCCCTTGCAAAACGAATAGCCAAAAGAGGGACTTATTTATTATTATGAGAAATTATCATCAACATTTATGACCATCAATATAAGAGTAAATGTCAGAAATGAAATTATTACGAGAAAAGACAACTAGAAACGAAATTAATACGGGAGAAGTGAATTTAAGCTTATTTTTGATGGAAAGCATCAAAATTCTACAAAAATAAGAAAATATGATCCTTGAGAGAGCCCCTTACGAAGAAACCACATTTTTCTCTGTTCAGCTTTATATAGATATACAGATATGAGACTATGATCATCATCTCCGTCCAATCTGATAATATTTTTGTTATGATTGGCTCTTACTCAAGAGAGGGAGATCCGCCCATGGCCTAATCTCCTTGTTCCAATGGCATCCTTCTTGATCATGCTTTCTTTAATGAGGAGCCTATATGGCTAATAAAGATTGTGATGCACAATAAATCTAACTTTTGATACCATTTGTCATGGACTTGCTGCTCCAAAACTTCAGAATGGAAGGCCAATTTAGGCTAATAAACTCATGTAACACCCTTTTTATTAACCAACGTGAGACTGTGATACATTGTAAATGTAATTGGTATCTACGTCTCACACCAGAAACTAGGATGGTCCACTGGGTGGCCGCCTCCATATTCAGGTGTGAGAAGCTTTACTCCCTCAACCCCTCCGATGGTGACATTTGAGGACTTGATTTTAGCCCCTTGGCATTCATTGCAATCAAATCATGCATTCCGTTTTACGAGGATCAAAGAGCTCAAAAGTAGTTACAACTTTGAAAAAGAACGGTAAAGAGGATGAGGATGGGAACCCACCGCATTGACCATTCTGGTTCTTATCCATCAGCAGGACAACTGTAAGCCTTAGATTACACCTTTAAACGTATTTCTGTTAGTCCAATCAACATGTGAGCTAAACTCAATTTGCAACCGTTTCATAGGGAACTAGTTGTATCTTTCGCACAAAAGGAAGATTTCCCTTCCTTCGCGAGAATCCACCAATGGATCATCCACCGCTTGCTTTGAGATCAATGGAGTTCAAAGTGCTTTGAAATCTATGGTGGTGTGATCCAATGGTGGATTTATACGAAGAAAGATGATTATTTTTTTTTTATATACAAACAGACGATTATACCATTTTGATGCGAGAGTAGTCCAAAAAATCAAGATACACAAAATCCCGCAGTACTGACAGATAGTCCTCATCCTGTCTCTAGATCTAGTCATTAGAGTGCTCTGCACTAAATGAAAATGAATTTTTGAAAGATACAACCCATGTCCCCTTTTCCACTAAAAAAATCTTTTACCGTCCATATCAGGATGCATAAATCCCATGTGATGATCTCAAGCTACATGCAGAGTGTTGGAAAAACAGAAATCTATCATCTGCTAGAAACATGAACCTATCCTCTGCTAAAAATCTAAGTTATGTTTTTAAGCGTCTAAATATAGATGTATCATTCTGTTTCAGTTTTTGTTAAATAAACCATCTAATCCATGCCGTAACTGCTTAGACTGTCACAATCTAAATCTTTGCTATCTGGATACGAACAATCATATAAATCGACACCCAACGGACACCCAGCTAAACCCAAATGAATGATCATAAAGATCACACACCAAGATTCCAAGTTATCACAGCCTTCGTAATAATCTTCCGATGGTGAAGTTTCTCATTGGTCATTGGCAAATCCACTCTACAGTGAAGTGGACTCAATAAGACATGTTTGAATTCCACATCAATATAAAAACAGATTAATAACTAATGGATAAACATGCTGACAGTATATTGATGATTATTATTATTTATATAATCCATCTAATAATGCCTCGGTATAACCTTTCAGTCAATATGTCAATGTTGACGGAATAACACACTCAGTCCAACCACCGCTGGCGACCCATAAATATTAAAGTTTGTTCGTGCCATTGGCTGGGTGCTAAGAAAATTATGGTGATTAGGCCCCGGTCTAGGGGCTTTGGATCCGGCCTAACCTACAAAACTCGCCCTACCCCTTGCTAAGATATTACAACGTTGCAACATCATGAGAGAGAGTGATTGTGACTGCTTTTTAAGTTGTTAGTGGGTACAAGTGGCAATTATTGCTAATGCCTATTTGAATATTCCAATAGACTTTCAATTGCTCAGAAGTGGAGGCTGCCTACCGGCACTCCGGCACCCATTCATCAGCAAGTTTGGTAAGGAAGTAGTATGGTACATCCATTCACTTTGATGAAACCGCAAATGATTATAGGGACATTTGTCACTCTGAATAATTTAAAAAATGAATGGAATATTTACAGTTTTAAAAATCATAGGAGAATTTATCCTTACCAAAGTAAAGCATATTTCCAATTATCAAGATGAGGCATCTAGTCTGAGGAAATAGTTTTAATTGCAAACAGCCATAGAAAGGATAATATTTATTGACTTAGAGGTATCAGACCATTAGGTTACTGTGTGAGTAAGATTTTGACTATGACTGAGATGGAAACATAATTTTTTTCACATGCACCAACCTCTATTTGGACCATCTCTCACCACTCATTATCTCACCCCTATCCCTGTTTGTCTAGCATTAGACTGTATTTCTTTGACTAACTAAAGCTCTTGACCTTCCTGTCATTCTCATTCATCCCGCTAATTCTACACTACTTATAAGTCGATAAAGATGTTCTGATAAAGATGTTTTGCTTTTACCGTCATTATTTGTGATTAATAGCTAAATCATGAAATACTTTCTAATAGTGAACTACTTGGCATGTATTGGGACACGTTGATGTAGTTTTTTCTTTGAAATATTTGATGCTACCTAGCACTTTAATGTGCGGTGCATTGTATCTATACATAATTCATCAAAGTTTATGATATGTTAATTTTTCATCAAGCCAACTCTATTCCATGATTCTTCGTAAATCTCTCCTCATCCTCCTTTGCCAACCTTGTTGCATCTGGGTGCATGCCAATGCACAAAAGGTCCAATTAGCTTTTTTTTAACTTTAAATCAGCCAACAAGCAAATCTAAACATGCCACTCTGTCATTAAATTACTTTACTAGCATATGTAGGTGGCAAATGCGGTGCTAGTTCAGTCATTACATACAAAAATGGTAACCACCACATCAATTTATACCAGGTTGGACGGCGTTGAAGCTGTGACCCACCAATCAGCCGTTGGATCACATAAATGCTCGACAGGCACCGTTGGATCCCGGTTGGACCACACCCGGTTCACTGTCCGACCGGGCGCTTATTGGCGACTTGACCATGCCAGCTCGGCAGCAACTCTCTCTAGAAGCTTTCTTATATTTTTTTACTTTTTGCCTCGTGGGATATGTGCGGGAGTGGGCACTGTAAGTGCATTCTCTCTGGAATGATACCGGGGCTCTGAGAAAAAGGCTGCGAATGGGGAAAGGTTTGGCTAAAAGTAGGGCAACCACCGGGGTATAAAAGATTGCTTTTGAATTCCAGTGCAAAACGAGCGAGGAGTAAAGATCTCTGTCGTTCTCGGTGGAATCGATTTCCACCCCCTTCCAGGTATAGAGATCTTGTTTTTCCGTTTAGTTTCTTCTCGTTGCCGGTTTATAGCATCGGATGGAATATGTTTATGTTCTTTTAAGTGGATTCTTGTTAAAAATGGGAGATTTTTGGTGACGAGCGTATCTTTCTTTTTTTCTTTTTGATTTTGGGTGATTTTGGGAGGATGGGAATTTCGAAGATTTTTGAACAGAAGTTGTGTTTTTTTGGGCTTTGGATTCGTTGGATGATTGGAAAGGTTCCGTTTTTCTCCCACTGTTTGAATTATTGAAGATTGCATCATTGGTTCGGAGCACGTTTTCATTATGCCATGGCCCATCACAATCTCGTTGTTTCTCCCACTTTTTTTTGCTTTTTTTTTGTGTGTGTGTGTGTTTTGGGTGACTGTGAAGTTGAAACGCCTTCTGTTTCGTCCTGTTTTAGCATCCATATGTTGTAGCTACAAATTGCTATAATATTTTGAGAATAATGGTGGGAGTACCACTAATGAGAATGTTGCTCTGTCAAAGTGTTGAGAAACACCTGTTGAAGAGTTGAACTCAGAACCTCCTTCCAAGTGAAGGACGGATGCAATATTAGGTTGTAACCCAGTTTGCGCACTATAGATAGCTATAATAAACAATGAAATTTCTAGCTATGTATGGAGAGAGTGCCTAATGAAAATGGATATTGAAAATAGGTTCATAATCATCAACTAGATTCTGGCATATGCGTTGAACATGTGAGGTAGTACTCTTTTTTTTTTTTTTGTTATTAACATTATTTGTTAAATTCGCACTCAATTTTTGGGAGGTGCACTGCTCTCGTGAGTTACGTTTATTTAAGATGAGAATAATTGCAGCATCATGGAGATGGAGCGATGGGAAGTACGGAGCTCCATGAACAATGATAAAAATGTAAAACAGTAAAAATAGAACAAAGGAAAATAGAATATATGGACATGCTTATATCTGTGCTGTCCGCATTCTAATATGGTGAAGTTTTGGGATCTTATTGGGTGAGCTTGATCTATGTGGATGCTTATATGTGTGCTGTCCACATATATTTGTTTTTCTTCCGTTTGATACTTACATTAATATTGTGTGATAGAGTCTGCCTATTGTTCTTTTTCCACATGAATTGATGATACATCTTCCTTGTTCATTCCAAGACTTGCTCTCAAGTCTCAGATACAATTGTTTCCTTTAAGATATTTCGTATAGTAGTGTTTCATAGCTGTGATTCATAAACGAAATTGTAAGTAATAGCTAATAACTATAAGGTATGTATTTGTTAACGGCATAGTGATGCATATGAGCCTCTACAAACATCCTGTTATTGAATTCTTATGTGGAACATAGGATACTTGTGTGGTTCATGTTACTTTTGCAAAATACAACCTAAGAACAGCCTTTTGATGTTCATTCTGTTACTTCCATCATTCCCTTTGAAATTAACTTACCTGGGGGAATCTTTACAAATTCATGTTTCTTTGTTTCCTTTTTTTTCTTTTTTTAACAAGACTCGTATACTGATATTTTCTCTGTTATGTTTATATTGATCACATGTCACTACTAGGATACTGCCTTCCTTCAGACCACTTTAACTAGCACAAGTGAGAAAAATTCAAGAAAGATGAAGTTGATCATTGTACTGTTCGTTGTGGCCGTTCTGCAACCTTTTGCTGAATCTGATCGTCAAGGTAGTTTTGACTTCTCTTTATTATCTTTTAAGTTTAAAAATAATTAAGTGTGATTCTTTGTTTGATGTGGTCTCCTTTTAGGATGAAGTGATGCCCTTCTTCTTTTGCATGTTAGTCTTTAACATGTGATTGTTTTTGGTATGAATTCATGGAGGTCCTACATCTCTTTGGAAGAAGTTTATTAACATCTTTTTCTGGCTTTCCCCTGATTATTTATAGTAGCGAAGGAATTCTTGCTATTTATTCGGTATAGTTTTTTACATCTGTATGAGAATATCTCATTGTTTGGTTCACTAGTAGCAAATTGTGTAATGTACATACAGGATTGTTTGTGAAGGAACTTTTGGTCAATTACTCTGGATCCTGTTTTGGTGTTGTTCATTTACATGATACTTTGGCACCAAGCATCACACTAATGGTTTAAGTATTGAATTATGCTGTTTAAAAGAGTGATTGAATTTATGATTGTATTTCTTTTTCTCATTTGTTTGATCATCAATTTAGGTGATGCTTATTTTATCATTTTGTTGATCAATTTTCTATTATCAAGCAACCATTGTATTTTGATGTGTGATATCCTTCGTTTGCCTTTTGACAGTCAAGATTTTTAACATGAACAAAAGATTGTTCTTGTTTGTTTTTTTTTCTTTTTTTGTATCAAAATCCATCAATGTTTTATGTATTCTTGGGCTAGAAAGATTGTTTTCTTAGAATACTATGTTTTGGACATGTAACTTTGCAGCAATTGCTTTTTCAAAAACATTGGTAACTTAAAATGAACAGTTAATAAGATAGAAGTATCGTTTTGGTGTTGGTCATAGTGCTATGCAGTTTATAAGTCTGATAGGGATGCAGTGGTTCTGATTTCTAGAGAATAATTGCATCAGACGTCATTGTGAGATGGTTAAAAATAACTTTTGGTGTGTTCAGATCTACATCACAATGCAACTTAGTAGTTCTACTACAGTGATATTCCAATTCATGAACCGCATTTCTTAGTTCTAAATAGTAAACCTCTACTTGGAGTTACCCGAACAAGTCTGTCTTCCCTTTTTCTTGAATACACTCAAGTGGGTGGTTTTTGTCTTCCATTCCTTCTACAACCTGTCGCTTTTCATGACATTGTTGTAGCATGATCTCGACTCTTTACTTTGTAGAAGTTATACATGCAGAATCAAGGGATATGTGTTGAAGATTTTTAGAGATATTGTCATTAATGTGTTTTTACTGACATTAATGCCACTTATGCTTCTCTAATACCAAAATATTGAAGAAAAGGCGTCAGATTTGTATGGACCTATATGTTTATAGAGCTACAGGATTAATCTGATATTTGTTGCCAGAGTGCTTGAAGCCAATTTATGGCAACTGATTTAGCTGCCTTAAGTATTTGCACAAAAGAGGTGTAAGTAAGAGATTACTTTTTCACTGTGTACTTAGTAGGATATGCAAGTTCAATATTGGATGAATATGAGTATGATACTGGTGATTAATATTGCATTGGGGCATATTTGGGAAGGACCGGATTATGCATAGATGAGTTGACTAGGAAAAGTGTAAATTAATAGATGATCTAAAGTTACCATAATTGTTGGAAGGCTAAGATTATATGGCTCATCATAGCTCAACATTATACAATAATAATATAGGCCCTCAAAGGATATGTTCTGGAACAGAGGGGTAGGGTCAAATGGGGCTTTGATGTTTGACATGGAGCACCACCAGTTATCCATTGTCATTATATAATAGAACTTCTATTTTTGTGAAACTTATCTGCAGAAGTTACTCTCAAAGTTTTCCCTGATTTCTTTTGATAGATCGATAGTCTAAGAGTGAATCATCATAAAACATCTCTAGCAGGTCTTGATGGAGGGTGGAAAACTTGAGATAGGTGGAAAACTTGAGCTAGGTGTCAGGCTCTGCAGCCCTCTGCGAGAAAATGAGAGTAGAGAGAGATAGAGAGAGGGGAAGAGGAAGGAAGGGAGGTTGTTGGAGGGCCATCGGGTGGCCACCGTCGCCCCTATTTCAAACCTACGGCGACTGCGAGATATATTTGGGCTGTTTGACGGCCACAACCACCATGCAGTGGCCTCCCCGCCATCTTTCTCTCCTTCCTTTTCCCTCCCTCTCTCTCTATATCTCCCTCCCTCTCTTCTCGCATTTTGTGGAGGATCGCAGAGTCCTAGAGGCCTCGGTAGCCCGCTGATGGCCACCTTCGGCCTTCCTCTCCTTCTCGCCCCTCTTCTCTCTCTCTCTCTTTCCTTCTCTCTCCCTTTGTTTTCGCCAGTGTTTCGAATTGAACACCCGAACCACACTGGCTAGCGGCTAATACGGTTTGGCACGCCCTAAATTGTCCGGACCGGTTCGGTGAACCTTGGTTCATATTGCTCGTTCTAGTGGTATTCGAAACCTTGATCTAAAAGTGATATTGTATGAAGTGGAGATGGAGGAGTAAAACAATTCCCATCTGATGGATTGGAACAATTTATGCAAATGAAAGACCAAATGCTTGGGATTTAGAGACCTGAGGTGGGGGTGGAAGAGCATGATGGGGTAGATTGAGGGTGGGAGATTAACAATATGCTCAGAATGACATTATTTGTTTGCAAATGGTAGCATTGTACTTGGAATATGGAAATGTAATGCGCAATGGTTTCCATCAAAATTTAAGCTCTCATCTCAAGCCAATCTAGGATTGATTTCTCACTAAAAAAGATTCTTATAATGTGTTTATGGAGGTTGATTTAAATTATTTTTTATTTCATTTGGAAGAAAATGTTTTTTACATCAATTCTCTATTGTTGTTTTATGCGGAGTATTTGGCATACTAGCAAATTATCGAGTGCGGTGAATGTCAAAGAAAATTTAAAAAAATCAAATAAAAGATAAAAATAACACAAAAAATTATTAATTGAATAAACATAAAAATGAAAATGCACAAAATAAAATAGGACATACCAATAGAAAAATAATAAAATGAGTTGATGATGGCTGATGGATGAATGTAAATTGTTAAATAAGCTCAGTTTTCTATTGGTGTACCATTTGTTAATCTCTTTTTATGGAATAAAATCAATCTTAATAGATGGCTGTAATGCCTATCTGAATGAAATAAAGGAGAGGCATGTTTATTTATGTTAACATAGGAAATTGACCGGAATAGAGTATAGGCACGTACGTGTGGTAACTTTGAGATATTAACCTATTTTGATTGGAACATAGAAGAAGCATCGATATTTATATAGTGAGATGTGGTATTAATTGACTTGTTCAACCAATTCTATCTTAGCTACGGTATCTTTGTGTTCTTCATATTTTATGTGCTTGTGAAATGTGGAGAGAAAGAGACTTGAGAAAGATGGAGTAAGGATGTTACACAAGGATTTTTGTACCCCTTTTCTTGGTGCTGAGTATGTTGAGAGAAAAGTGATGGATGGAGTCTTGATTGAATATTCCAAAATTCCAACCTCTTCTCTTGGCATAGTATAGGTAATAGTTAGGTTTACAAAAGCAAATCAATGCTTCTGCTATATAGGGACAATGAGGGGTGACTCATTTGCTCAACACAAATTAGAGGGGGGAGAGAGAGAGAGAGTTGGAAATATACCCTCTTATGATTTTAGGTAATATTTAGGTTTACAAAAGCAAAGCAATGCTTCCGCTATATAGGGTAAAGTTTTATGTGCCGATGGGAGAGGGGGTTTTTCAGCCTGTCCTGTCCCGTTCTTATGAGAAAATGGGGCTGGGATGGGCTCAGAACTCCAAAACCCAGAAAATGGGGTTGGGATGGGCTCGAAACTTCAAAATCCATCTATACAGGGAGAGAATAAGAAAGGAAAAAAAAGGAAGAAGGAAAGCTAAAGAAAAGGAAAAAAATGAAAGGAAAGAAGAAGAAAAATGAAAAAAAGAAAGGAAGGAAGAAAAAGAAAGAAAAGAAAATGAAAGAAGAAAGTTAGAGGAAAAAAGAAAAAAAGAAAAAAGAAAGAAAGAAAGAGAGAAAGATGGAGGATATCCATTGAGATGCATGACCGTGATTGCTGTCTGGACAGGACAGGCCTGGACGGATGGGATAGTGGGACGTCCCGTTTTATGGAGAAATTGTGACACTTTTGTCCTATGGGATTTAAAACCTTGATATAGGGATGTTGTGGTCAAGGGCTTGGGGCTCGGGTGGGTCGATCTCTACTCCCGCATACATAAGGTATTGTTCGCTTCGGCCTTTGATCGCTATGGCATGGTGCCTTACGGTTTTCTCCTTCAAAAGATGCCTCATGGGGGAGAAAAGGTTCTATCCCATATAAGCCAGAGTCTCCAATGATTCACAACCAATGTAGGACTAATGATGCTTTCCCTCCTACCACAACATAGCCTTCCAGTCAAGGGGGATCTGTGCAAGGTTGCGGAAGGTGCATCATAATCCGTCGAAGGTACATAAGCCCTTCCTCTAGCGTCAATGTTGTGGTCAAGGGCTCGTGGCTTGGGTGGATTGTCTCTGCTCCTGCATACACGAGGTATTATCTGCTTTGGCCTTTAGCCACTATGGCATGGAACCTCATGGTTTTACCCTTCAAAAGGTGCCTCACGAGGGAGAGAAGGTCCAATCCCATATAAGCCAGAGTCTTCATTAGTTTGCAACCAATATGGGACTAAGGATGCTCTCCCTCCTATACAACAACAGGGACAATGAGGGGTGACTCATTTGCTCAACACACACAAATTAGAGGGGGGGGAGAGAGAGAGAATTGGAAATATACCTTCTTATGATTTTAGTGGGATATCTAGAAAGAAGTAAGTCAGGATTTTTCAAACAACTATAGCTATGAGTTACCGAGAGTGCAAAACATGATTTTGAGTAATAATGGTGGTGTTTGGAACATTGGCTCTAGAATTTGCATCTAGTTTATTGAGGGTGCTGTCAATCTTGTGGTTGAAGGCAGTTGCTTCTGTGATATTCTTTTGTTTGCCTGTCCGCTTGTCACCTTAGCGGCAGATCTTGGCTATCTTCTCCTGTTTGTCATTCCTTCTTCTTACTTTTATTTTTCTAATAATTATTGCTGCTGTCATGGAAGAAAAGGCCTAACTTGCAGAATACAGGAAAGTTGGTGTGACTGAGTGACAATGGCCCTGAGCAATACAAACAGTAAACCATGCCAAACACAGAAAAATGGAATGTAAAAATTGGTGTTCTCCCATCTCTTGAAGCATGCATCTTCATGAAAATTGAAATACAATAATTTGGAAATTACAAGAAATTACAGATGCCTGCTTGTTTAGAGATGCATATCTATTTGCTTTTTTTTGTGTGGTAAGCTGCATAAGCCATGGATCTCTGCTGCCTCTTTTCTCATTGCCAATGACATACACGAAGGTGGTTCATCTTATTAGCAACTACTTGAGAGTCAATGACGAGATTATCAATGATATCAAAAGAACACTTGACTGCATGTATGAACATCTTCCTTTTGTACTTATCGTATAGATGAAATCCATTTTTTTCCTTAACATTGTTTAAAAATTAAATAGTGTAGCAATATCATGTGAAAAGGTCTGCTGCCAGGAAGCAGTGAGGCTGGCAAGGAGATCCTGATATTGGTCAGGCTTATACCATGTGTGTGCAAGCTTCTGCCTAATTTGTTGCAGTAGTGCTCTATATAGGAACGGTGGTATTAATATTCCGTGGATAAGACAAATTTTTCCCGGGGTTAATATGCTTCAAATTGCTCAAGATGGTTATCGCTTTGGCTACCTTGACATCCTTTTTGTAGCAGCATAAGCTCTATCACTAGATTTTAATCTGCTATAAGGTTGCCAATGTGACCGTAGTACTAAACTGTGTAGGTCCACAACCAACTATATTTTCCAGTTGCGTTTCTGGCTTGGAATTTTTTTGCATGCTTTTGTTCTCCTTTGAAGTGCCTCGGTTTGCTTTGTGGCAGATGCAGGAGTTTAGTTGTCAGTATGTTGAGCAGAGGCTGCAGTCTATGTCTATCAAAGCTTTTCTTTTTTCTTTTTTTCTTTTTTTTTTGGTTCCAGAAAATTTCTGCCATAATGCTGGGCTGGATACTCTTATAGGAGGTTTTCTATAAGCTTCGCAGTATGTAAGCTCCTGCTTTTTCTAATAGATGCCAGGTGTAAAATGTGATGTTGCAGTTTTATTAGAAAACCAAGAGAAAGTATGCATGGCGTCAGTTGGGGGGTGACAATTGCCTATCTAATTCATTGCAGGCTAACTGGGTGGATATGGGGGCAAAATTAGGATTTTTTTTAGGCATTCACTGTATTTGTTTGGAGCAGGGTTTGCCGTATCAGACTGAACCGTCCGGTACGGGGCGTACCGAGCCGGACCGGTCCCTTACCGGTCCGGTTCGGGCCTGTTTTTCGGAAAACGACCCCGAACCGCACCGAACCGCCTGATTCGGTGCGGTTCGGGCCCATACCGTCTGGAACTGGGCGGTATAGCTCGGTTTGCCATTGGTTTGGGGTGAATCGAACCGTACCGCCCAGAGGACCATTTCACATGGGGGAGGGACGAAGGTGGGGGC
Organism: Elaeis guineensis; assembly: GCF_000442705.2. Taxonomy (NCBI): domain Eukaryota; kingdom Viridiplantae; phylum Streptophyta; class Magnoliopsida; order Arecales; family Arecaceae; genus Elaeis; species Elaeis guineensis. The sequence goes on from NC_026007.2 coordinate 67,048,550, forward strand.
CTTTTCATGTGGTTGGGGGGAGGGAGGGGAGAGAGAAATGGGCGTGGCCCACTTCACATGGGGGGAGGGCCTGGTGCTTTAATAAGCACCAGGCCTTCGGTGTTCTTTGAGAGTTCTCATAGAATATCCATGGTCGTGGGCAACTTAATCGTTGAGACCTCTAAAAAATTAGAAAAGAAGGCAAAATTTCGTGAAATTGGAAGAGTGATTTGAGAAGAGACTGATCTTTGGTCGAAGGTAAGATAATCTGTTATTTTGTTAGTAAATTTTTTTTTTTTGTTTTTGTTGTTAGAAATAGGATAAAAATGAGGTAAAATAAAAATAGGAGAAAATCATGCCAAAATTTTATGATTTTGGTATGATTTAATTATATGTGATAGATCTTTGGAAGATCTACACGATGACACCAAAATTTTTAATTTTCGTTAATTATATATTTTTTAAATATTTTTAAATATTTATTTATTTAAAAATTAAAAAAATTTAAATTTTAGAAAAAAAATTAGAGTTTGGGAATCATGTTTAGAATGATTCAAGCTACTTAAATCTAATTTCAATTTTTTTTCAAATATTTGAAATTAAAAAATTATTTTTTTAATTATTTAAATTAAAAAATTTAATTATAAAATAAAAAATATATAAAAATAGTTTTATATTTTAGTTAATTTAAAAATATTATTTGAAGCATATAACATATTTATTTTGAAATTATAAGTTTTAAAATAATTATTAAAATTATTTTAAAATTATATATAATTATTTTAATTATCATTAAACTATCGTGTTTTGTTATACTTGCATATATTTTAATTATATATATACTGCGGACGATCTTGCACGTGGAGTAGGGTCCATGGATGTATTTGGATCATCCTCGCATTATGGATTCTATTATCCACAGCCACCTTATGATCCATATGCATATGGTGCATCCGAGGCATCATCTTCTAGTGGTTACTACCCTATGCAGTCTGGAGCATCTTACGGATTAGATTTTGCTACTGGCATATTTGGATGGGCTCCTCCACAACCGTACCATCATCTCGAGGATATTTTTCAGAGTCAGAATTTTAGCGAGAGGTCTGAGATGTCTTACAATCCAGAGAGGATGCCTTATGGGATGATGAATATTCGAGAGTACGGTGCAGCTTGGCTAGAGGGTTGGACTGATATTCCTTCAGACTATGTTGATGATCCAGACATCTACGAGCGTCACAGGCACTCGACAAGAAATTAAATGCAGAGTACATCTTAAGGTTCGTATATCAGTTATTGCGCTTTGTACTTAAATATTTAGATATATTTTAATGCATATTTTATATATTTTTTTTTTAGTTTTAAGATGACATAGTTGAAATATAATGTAAATAAATATATGTTTGAAATTTTGGATCAAGAGTCTTTGTACCGCAACCTAACTCCAAATTGAACCCAAATATGTCAATAATATGCAATATAATGCCATATTGAGGTTGTATTTATCAATTATTAACTTCAAAAATCAAAAAAAAAATCGAAAAAAATATTGTGTACCAGTACATCTAGACGTACCGTATGTCGGTACGGTACTATATCGTACCAGTCCGGCACCGGCACGCCATCCGGTACCGGTACAACGAACCTTGGTTTGGAGTTTTAGTCCACTTAACTTTCTTAATATCATCATTTTCGACCATGATAAGAAGAAAAATCTGGCCTTATTTCTGGTACACTTTGTTGATCCATTGTGTATGAAAAGGAACTATGAGTATTTGGGAAGAAAATGAAAAAAATTGAACATGGTCTCAAGGGCTGCGAGTCGGATGGGATCTGCTCTATCTGGTGAACTGGGAGTGGAGATTGGGGTGTGACTGGGTGGGTATTGGTCTATTAGTTATGGGTCATAACAGTTTATACTTTGGGGTAGATTGGAGGCTTGTCCAGCTTTTCCAACTTGATGGTGTAGAAAAGAACTAATTAAAAAGTACCATAAGGACATTTAATTGTAACATAATACTTTTCTTTAGCCTCCACCTGGAAAAATATTTAACTTTTTCAGGAAAGAATTAAGCTTCAGATGCATCTGCTACTTTAAGATGATGTGTATATTGGGTAGGCAAATGATGATCAGACCTTGACTGTTGACATGCTTATGATGATATTATGTGCATTGATGAGCTTTTATTAGCAAAATGTAGTTGATGAACTGCTTTGTTCGATTATTTTCTCAAAGTTGATATAGTTATTTATCTTCTATGCATTCTGTTTTTGTCTAATTTTGTGAACTTATTAATATTCATGTGTTTCTAGGAGATGCATTAAATGACATGAAGCGTAAGTTAAATGCCAGTGGCAGTCAGCTTGTTGATTGGAATACAAATCAAGTCAATCCCTGCACATGGAACTCTGTTATTTGTGATAATAACAACAATGTCATTCAAGTGTAAGTTATTTCTTGATATCTCAGTTCCTGTTTATTTATTCCTCCCAGATGTTTTTTTGCTATTATGGTGTACGTATGCATTGCCAACTTAATCATGTTTGTTGATTTCTAGCTTATCCTTTTGCTCAGAACATTGCCTAATACAATGCCTTGCTTTTATTTATTGTTATTGTTGCTTTGTTTGCGCAGAACATTGCCTAACATGGGATTCACTGGAACCTTGTCTCCAAGAATTGGAGAGCTGAGCTATTTAACTGTATTGTAAGTATAGTTATATGTTTCCAAAGATTTTGAAATCTTCATGATATCACCTTACCTTGGTCTACACTTGCAAAACTTAATCCACCTATATGAGGTTAAATTAATGAATCAAAATACAGCTCATTGAAGTGTGGAAACTTTCTGCAATTGTTTCTCAACCTGAAGTCAACATACTACGATACAATACTGAAATTCCTAGCAAAGCCAATTTTTGGCAGGGTTTGGTGTATGATTTAGAAGGCAATCACGGTTACAAATTGTAAACTCATGCAACTAGGAAGTACACCTACAAGATTAATGCTACAAGCAGGAGCATAGATAAAAGATAAAAAAAGGCATAATTGGGTATGGAAAACTAGAACTTTCTTTTAGGTCTATTAGATGGAGCCAAATAGAAAACGTTGTGAAATCTCCTGGAGCTCACACTGATAACCAATTCCTTGTTTGTTCTCTAGTGGGTAGAAAGGCTAATTACCTTTTCTTTTATTCTATAGATTGCTGATCTTGACCTAACTCAGTTTGCTTGTACATGACTTTTGCGTCAGGTATTTATGATATCCTTTTAGTTACGTTATTGCGGCATTGCTTCATAAAAAGAAGATAGCCATCCACTATAATTCTCCATTTGAGGAAAAAGAGATTTTTGTCATTGTAAAGGGCTATAGGGAGAATCATTATAGTCAACATGTGCTATAATTAGTTTTCCAGAAGGAAAAGTTACTTTGAATTATGTGTTGTTTCTTTTGTTGATACATTTGAGTATCAATAGCAAGTCAGATGAGGAAAATTTATATGTTGCCATTTGTTTTTTAAGCTTAATATTTGAATATGCAGTTTGGGCATCAAATTCATTGTATTGCGGGAGTTAGCATATAATAATTTGATTAATCTAAGTAATTAGCTTGAGAACTGTCTGCATTGATAGTAAAGCAATGCATTATAGAAATACAAAAGCAATGAGAGAAGGATCACTAAAGAGCGGGATTAAATATTCCCTGTCCAAATCAGGTTTGTTCCAGGAGGAAAGGAGTGATCCCATGTACCTTTGTGCCTATGTTATATGTTGAATTTGCTATGGAACCCTCCTGTCCTCACATTCTAGATTTGTAAGTCTTTTATGAAAGTTACCATCAAGAGCATGGTACTCCCTAGAAGGAGAGGGATGCCAACGAGCTGACATAACTTCCATCAGCATCAACAGCATGGTTTTGAATTTGCACTAATTGATTCTGAAAGAACAAAGTGTGAATAATGCTTTTTATTCACACGTGTTGTGGGAGTATAGGCTTGTAAATCTGTACATTGATGCTTTATTTGTACATACATTGAGCCTAACAGGTTACATGGGAAAGTAATAACCAATGGTTTTGTGTACATGGAGCTATTTCCCCTATTAGAATTACTGCATCATTGCAATCATCTAGCGCTGGTTCCTCATTTCTCTCCTAACTTGATGTATAACCATGCAGGTCCTTGCCAGATAACAATATAACTGGCGGAATACCAGAATCATTTGGAAATTTATCTAGTCTGACAAACTTGAATTTGGAAAATAATCTTTTAAGTGGAGAAATACCCGCTTCTCTTGGCAGGCTTTCGAAGCTTTCAATTTTGTAAGTAGGATCATAGCTTTGACTATTTAAGTCAAATGTTGGAATTAACCTCTCCTCATTTTTGCATTCATTTAACCTTGTGATCAGGACTTTGAATCAAAACAAACTTACTGGAAATATTCCTGAATCCCTTTCAAACCTTCCAGGCTTAAATGACATGTAAGTGCTACCACTAATGATGCTGATTTTGGGTCTGCTTTGTAAGAAACCACAAAATTGTGTTTTAATCTGTCTTCGTGCTTAGATATTTTTGACAATGCTAAGCATTACTTTATGTTCAGAAATGTTTCTTATAAATCTGGACAACCACAATCTGACTTGTGTTTGCAGTGGTCTAGCGTTCAATCATCTTAGTGGTCTAGTACCAGATCGTCTATTCCAAGTAGCCAAATACAAGTATGGCCAGATCTTTAGAATATCTGGATGCAAGCGCTCCTATCATGGCTGTTGATCTGATTTGGTTATTTCATGCAGCTTTACAGGTAACAATCTAAATTGTGGCTCAAATTTTCCACACCCTTGTGCATCCAATGTACCTGGCCAAGGTAACATGTGCTGTTTGTTGTGTCCTTTATCTGGGTTAACTATATTTATTGGGAAAACCTTTTACTTTGGGAGGGGAAACTTTGTGCACTTTGGCTCCAGGCAACAGTCCTTATTTTTGATTTGTCTTGACAGGAGGATCCAGCAATCCAGAGATTGGAATTGTGCTGGGCAGTGTTGGAGGAGTAATAGGGCTCCTTGTTATAGGGGCTGCATTTCTGTTCTGTAAGGTTAGGAGGAAAGGTTATCGACGGGAAGTTTTTGTAGATGTTGCAGGTCTGTCTTTTCATTTAGTCGTTAAATTAGATGGTTCACCAAGCTTTGCTTTGGAACACTTTTATGCGTATCTAAATGGTATTACTGCACTTGGTGCTTTTGTCTTTTCTCCCATTTAGTATCCACTTCAAGTGTTCTGAATTTTTGTTTTTCCGCATCTAACTCTTTCTCCATCATGATTAAATTTTTCAATACATTTGCAACTTAAGTCAAACCGGAGAGGGATTGGAAAAAAATTGCTGGCTTGCCCTCTATCTATTAATTTTGCATGACCTCATGTTAAAGATTGCAATGTCATTAAAATGGTTGTTGCCATGTGATTTTTCTTTTTATACATAAATTTCATGGAGCAGATGTTTCTGACAAATTGCAAACACTTTTGACATTTAGGTGAAGTTGATCGCAGGATTGCATTTGGACAGTTGAAGAGATTTGCTTGGCGAGAATTACAACTTGCAACAGAGAACTTCAGTGAGAAGAATATTCTTGGACAGGGGGGTTTTGGAAAAGTTTATAAAGGAGTGCTTCCAGATAACACAAAAATTGCTGTAAAAAGGTTGACTTATTATGGAAATCCTGGAGGGGAGGCTGCATTTTTACGTGAAGTGGAGCTGATAAGTGTAGCTGTTCACAGAAATCTATTGAGGTTGTTTGGTTTTTGTACAACACCAACAGAACGGCTTCTAGTTTATCCTTTCATGCAAAACTTGAGTGTTGCCTACCGTTTACGAGGTACTAATGCTGAGACAACGATGAAGTTACCAAATTTCTTTATTCCATAATTTTTTCCCAATATGTCATTCTTTCTGCATGAATTCTTTCTGATTTCTTCCCCTCTATTAAGATGGGAATTTGTTGCAGGGGCAAGAAATATTTGCTCTAGTTAGGGCTCTACCCCTGTTCTCAAACATTTCCATTTTCATGTGAAAGTATAATTACGCCAACGAGTAATATAATGGGCTTAAAACTTCATGTTGACCTTGATATATTCAAATGGAGCACTATATGGTAATGCTACATTTTGGTGGGTAAGGTCTTGAAGACCATCAATGCTTCAAACTGTCATAAGAAGGCACACATTTTGAACATAAGTTCTTTAACACTTTTTTTTTTGTTCCAAGAGTCAAGTGGTTTGTCATATTTAGTGAATATGCAACATTCTTGGACGAGTGGGTGCCTCCTGAATCTCACCTTAGCATGTTCAGTAGCAATGGTCTGGCATGCAACCTGAATTGATCAGTATATATAAATAAGTCATGCATGTGATGCACTATAATTCACATTTAATTCTGTCATTTACTCACAGAGTCCATTGGAGTATCACTTTTCAGGTAACCTAACACCTGCTATCTTTATTGCTGTTGATTTCTGATTGCATGTCCTCAATGCCTTGACTAGTGCAGACTTTAAACCTGGGGAACCAGTTTTAGATTGGCCTACAAGAAAAAGAGTGGCTTTAGGCACTGCACGTGGTTTGGAGTACCTTCACGAACATTGCAACCCAAAAATTATACATCGTGATGTTAAAGCTGCTAATGTCTTGCTTGATGAAGATTTTGAAGCAGTTGTTGGGGACTTTGGCTTGGCAAAATTGGTTGATGTGAGGAGTACATCTGTGACAACTCAAGTTCGTGGGACTATGGGCCACATAGCACCTGAATATTTGTCGACTGGAAGGTCATCTGAGAAAACTGATGTTTTTGGTTATGGGATCATGCTTCTCGAACTTGTTACCGGACAACGTGCTATAGACTTTTCTCGCTTGGAGGAAGAAGATGATGTACTCTTGCTTGATCATGTAAGTTTGCCTAGCTCTGCTGAATTACATCTTTTCACTTTTGAGAATCACCTGATTTCTTACAATGGTTATGTCATGATTTTTTTTCTCTTCGGCATGGTTTTTCATATTGTTTAAGTATTTCTCATATTATAAACTTTTCTAGTTTCAATAGACATAGTCATATAGTTGATACTCGCACTGCAAGTTTTTCTTTCAGCATTTGTTACCAAAAGATGCTAGCCACCACTTTGCTGTATTTCTGCTGTTTACAGTACAGAAAAGATAATCTAAACACTTTGCTATTCCAAATTGGTGACTTTCTTGATTGTCTAGGTCAAATGACTAAACTACTTTGTAGACATATGGGTTACTAATTCTCATTTGTGCGTCTATGTATTCATGGTAGTTTGTATTAAATTATACAGATCCAATATTTCATGTCTTCATGTATGTATGATTTATAAATGATGTATTCTATGACTTGCATCCTCGTAAATGAAACAGGCTAATACATTAATAGCTTAGATGATAAGAATCTATACGATTTGTACAACTCAGATGACGTATTACTTGTACTACTATTACTTATATTGCTTGCTCAAAAATTGGCATATCATGCTTAGCTTAGGCTGAATTATCACCTCTTGGTGCATATTTTTGGAGGGTGTTGTTGGGAGTACTTAATTTCAGGTAATAGCAATTCAACTTTTAAATATGGGCTATTACGTATTCATCACTTGAAAATCAGTATTTGCGTCTCTCCCCCTTCAGTCATCCTGTTTTTGCAATGATATCCATCTTTAGAATTTTGCCTGATGTCGTTAATAAGTACCAATTTTAAGCTTTAAATGGCTGTATTACTCTTTTGCACCAACACCCCTGAAAAATTTTAACATTCAATTTGTATCATGAAGTTATAATTTGCATATATTTTTCATGGGTATCAACCCAAAGGGTAAAAGAGTCATTTTATAGTTAAAATAAGACTTGTTACACTGTCAGCCAAAAATTTAACTTGAGGGTCATCAATTCCAAAAAGGATGAATTGAGCTTTATGTTTGCAAACAATGATTTTTGATTAGTAGATATAATCCATATCTGCAGGGATAGGTGAAAAACCCCTAAAAAATGTAGGAGAATTTCTATCATATGATACATGTTGGAGAGTTCATCATATTTAGTTAAGTTTTATTTCTTGCATAAAGTACAAGAATTGTAAAGAATTGGATATTAAGATCGTATCTATAACATTGCATGTCTGAGTTTGCTGATACTCAGCAAGACAACAGTATTATCGTAAGGCACGCCTAATCTTGAATGGTGCAAGATGTATGGTGTTTTGGTGCCCGCTTGTCCTTCACCCACCATATCATTTACAGTATCACCCTAAAATTCTGTGAAGCTGTATTGGGCTTCTCTCACTAAGCAACAGCGCCAGGTAAAGATACATATCAAAAGAGTGGTCACCATCAAGGTGAGAAACTTACTAAAAATATACCAATATCATAAACTACATAGTAAATATATACATTTCACATGCACATAGTTATTGGGCATATGAGATGAACTGTAAAAGTAGGAAGGCAGGCAAAAACTTGATGCCATTGCTTTTGAACTTGAGCCTGATCTTGGACATATGTGGGTTTTTGGATGTACCAGAGAGGAAAACCTGAATCAATTACAACCTGTTGCGTTCTTGGAAATGGTTCCATAATGCTTCTATGTACAACATACCAGGTAATTGCACTGAAAAAGTATGATATACTTTGATGCAGTCTGCAAGTTCTTTTTCTTTTTTTTTTTTTCCTTTAGTTTCATAAATTTTATCCTTTTTTACTTGAAAATTGGATTCTGTCCTATCTCGTTTTCCAAAATATCAACAAGAAGCAATTTCTCTGCCATAGGATGAGCTACACATGTTCTCAATTATGCACATGCAAGAAGGCTAGATTAGTAGTATAAAATTTTGTTGGCATGGAAGAACTTGGTTACCATTGACTTCTTTTAGGGGTGTTCATCTCAATCTCATATAGAATGAGAATAGTTCATTGTTTGCCCTTTTGATAACATGTAGATCTTTTTTTAAATATATATATATATATATATATTTATACAACGAACCTTTAAATGTTTGTTTCTTGCATATGCAGATAACTGTTGTTATGTGCTATTCAGTCTAGTTACTTATCTGTAGCTCTTGATGATTTGCTAGTGACTGTTCTTTTGCAAACCTAGGTTAAGAAACTAGAGAGGGAAAAACGATTGGATGCTATTGTCGACCGTAACCTGAAAAAGAACTATGACAGCCAGGAAGTGGAAATGATGATTCAGGTTGCTTTGCTTTGTGCCCAAGCATCACCGGAGGATCGTCCCACAATGTCTGAAGTAGTTCGGATGCTTGAAGGGGAGGGGCTGGCTGAGAGGTGGGAAGAGTGGCGGCAAATTGAAGTTTCACGGGGCAAGAATACGAGATGATGCAACGGAGATTTAACTGGGATGAAGATTCTATGCATAACCAGGAAGCCATTGAACTCTCTGGGGGAAGATGAATTGAAGGTGGAATTACAATCAACTTGTTGTTAGGAATGTGAAGAATGGTGAGAAAATAGTTTCTTTTCTTTTCTTCCTGCTTTGTTTTTGTGAGTGTTGCTGTGCAGGCAGAGGCTAAGGGCCCTCTAGGTACATGCCTCTGCCTTGGTCCCTGGGTCTTCTCTTCCTCAAGAAGAATCTCACATTTGTACAAATCCTATCATGCTTTTCAAATTGAAGGGAGTTTTGCATGGAGAAACCCAACTTTATCTCATTCTGCGAAGCAGGTCACTTCTGTTCTTTCTTTTGAAGAAAAAGTCCACTTCAAACTTCCTTGGACCATTGTACCTTTTTCCTTATGACCAGCTTAAACACATTCTTGTGTGCGCGCTAGTCGACCATATGCGTGTTTATTACAATTATGTGCATACTGATTATATATTATATGTAAAGGCATAAGGATCTGGTAAAGTTTGAAATGGACGGTTTCTGCAAAAAAAGAGAGTTAAAAGGATTCACTTTTTGCAAAGATGAAATTGCTCTGGATTTTTTTTTTTCTTTCAAAATCTCCTAAACTGAAAGTATTTTGACGCTGAAATCCAACCATTTATTTTACTTGTTACGTTTTCAAGTGCTTTTGGTGAATTAATTCAGGTTGTAAAATTTGATATGAGAATATATAGATCCTATGAGAGATAGAATAGAGGCTTTATCCATTTATGGGAGAAGAAATTTCTTTGATGTTTCAATTGCTTTTAGCCTAAAGTATTCTAAACATCCAACAGAAGTCTATTGTTCTTTTTGAGAAAACAAGGGTCCCATGGTTAAATGTGAAAATTTTCATCTAGTTCTATATTTTCCTTTCCTTTTCCTTTCTCTTCTCTCTAAAAGCTTTGCTTCTTGAGATGAATGATTACCTAGGTGTCATCTCACAACTTAAGCATGTAAATGAGGTACAGAAAGTGAACTTCTAGCGCTCATACTTCGGGCTATCGTGAAGCTGTAGGGAAAGAAGTGCCATAGGTCCCAAGACCATGCTGGGAGAAGATTTAGAACAGAGCGCAGAAAACCGATGGGACTTCAACTATTTCATCAGAGGACTAATGATGAACTTAGATAATTTGTACCGTAGGAGATGACAGAACTTCGAGAAATCGGTCATATTTTGGAGAACAATAAAATAAAAGGGTGTGTATTATGTAATCATTCTAGCGATCACTGTTAGATAATTTTAAAATATTGAATAATCTTTAAATTATTTTCTGCATTTTTTTAATGATTTTAAAAGGTTTTTCAGTTGGTGTACCATTTGGCAAAACAATATCTAATTGGAAAATCTAAAAGATCAAAGCATGAAGGGTTGTGCTTTGCTTAGTCCTATGTTGAATAGGTTAATACAAGTCTACTTGCGTAATATAGGGCAGAAGATTTGCACATTCTTTTTAATTTCTTTCTATAAATTTTTTTAAAAAAAATTGTTTTATCAATGTAGATGATTTTTCTGGTTGATCTTTTAGATAGAGATATCGAGGATTAACTTTCTTGGATAATTCTTGGATAAATTTTTCATTCATGATCAAGTATTCCTAAGAAACTTCTTATTTGTTTTAGAGTTTGCATTCCTGGAATTTTTAAAAACTTGTCTAGAATCTGTGGTTCCATTTACAATTTTCCTTCTTAATACAAAACCTGGATATCCAATATCTTATTGTCAGGCTCAATACCTTTTTGGTAAAAGATAGCTTCATTTTTTATGAAGCCATTACAGAATGTTGTTTATGTTCTTTTCTTATTTTAGAGAAAACAAAGACATCGTCTATATAAACTACGCAACATCCTTTATGCGATTGTAACAAATAATCCATCTTTTGAAAACCTGAGAGGCATTTTTTAACGCAAAAGGAATTATACAAGTTTGCCATCCAATTTGTGCAAGGAGTTCAGGTATCTGTATGAAATATTTTTTTTTTTACCATCTATAATTTAAGAAAGAGGGTGCTGGGGAAATCACTTCTTATCATCTCTAAGGTCGAAAGAAGTGAAAAAGGATGCAAGGTGTGTTTATTATTCAATTTAGTAATCAACCCGCATACTTTGTTGACATCTTTCATCCAATACATGACCCCATTTATGCAAGCACAAGAACCAGTTAATGGACAAAAGCTTATTTCACCATTGTTCTCCACGAAGGAGGAGAGCCTAAAGGTAGGCATTTCACAATTCCCTTCGGATACACAGATTGGATGCAAATTATGCACCATATACTCCTTTCCGGATGAACATGCTATCCCATAACAATCAGAATGATCAAATAAACATTATTATTTCCTAGTGTCGGAACACAGATGAAATCTTTAGTTGCAACTTCCACGAGAGAGAGATTTTATTTCCATTTAGAAGAACATCTGCTAAGAGTTAAAATTTGGAGTTGCAACCACAAGCATCTGATGCATCATAATTCTTGGTTAGCAGCCAAAAATCCTGCATACAAATCTTATATGATGCATTCCCAAGTCCCCAGGGACTTGTATAATCATGGTGATGGTGGGTCTCCATCCTTTCCCCTCGGAAAAATTCTTGGAGGCTGTCTGCAGGCAAGTCAATGAGAAGTTTGGATATCCACGCGATAGCTGCCTTTCTGCTACCATTAGCATTGTAGGCAGAAAAACTCTCTCCCGTCTTCAACATTGTAGCCTAAAAATTGAGAAAAGCTAGCTCATCCACTTGCTCATCAGCTGTAGTATAATAAAGGACCATAACTGTATCCTTAACTTTAAATGGTGTACATACGCTTGTAGGTCCTAAAACGAGAAAACTTGGTCTAATATCAAGTCAGAAACTACTGCTACTCCAAGAGGCTGACAAGCTATTCAGGGACATACTCGATATGCGAGATTTGCCAGGAGACCATATGGCACCACATGACTCCATGATTGGATATGGTCTAGCCAGACGTTTAGTACAAGGGAAATCAAAACACATACTTTTTTGCCATGGGATTCTCACTCTTCTAAATTCAGAGCCAATAAACACAGAGGATACATCTGCTCTGATATGGACTTTCATATTACCTTGTTTAACCTGTCTCAATGAAGAAGAAGAAGAAGAAGAAGAATTTACCGAAGAAGAAGAAGAAGAAGAAGAAGAAGAAGAAGAAGAAGAAGAAGAAGAAGAAGAAAGGGAGGGGGAAAAACTTGACCCTTCGTCTGCTTCTTAGTTGGAGCATATTTTCTGTATAAACTGTCTATTAGAGATCATAATGAGTCATGGAAGTAACAATCATAAAGAGGTGCTTTTACAGCTTCAATTCTTTGAGAAAGAGCAAGAAAGGCAGATTTTTCAGTTTGTGGAAATCGGCACAGGATGTTTGAGTCCAAAGAATATACGTGCAGGCAACATAGGAGCCTAGAAGTTGTATCAATCAAAGCAGAAGAGGGAGTTTGTAAAGATGAAAAACAAGAACTTTCTTTTAAAAAAAAAATAAAAATGGGTGGAAATGCCACAAGGAGTTGAACTTGGGATTTCTTCCTAACGCTAACAATATGGAGAGGGATGCCATCTGCCGAAGCAAAAGGAGAAGTTGGCAACAAAGAGGGGTACTGAGAGTACCTAATGAATTCTCCCTCAAGGTGGGTGCCTCTCTCAGCCAATTTTACTCATTTAATTTCAGCCGTTCTACTTGGTGGACAATTGTGGCTATCTATAGCTTAAATCCCTTGTGATCCTTATAAATTTATGCTTATCTTCCCATAGAATGGAATCCCAATGTCTATAGGCCAAGAATGCAGCCTATTGCATTTTTAACTTTTTGACTTGCATAGAATATTGAGGTCAATTTAAGATCATAACAAGGGCAGTGCCATATGTCATATAGGTTAACAATAAACACCAATGAAGTACAATAGAAACTACAAATGTACTGAACATTTTAATGAAGATTGAGATACAACATGTAGAATGTTGACACAAAAGCCATCTTTTATACCTGAACTTCCATAACCAACATTTACAGATGTTTCATATGTACAAGTTTTTGAACTTGGTTTCCTTGAAGATGAATTTTCCGCTGTCTAATACTACAGGTCAGATTCTTATCACAAAGTAGAGGATCAACATAAGCCCCTATAACTTGAAACTAGGGTTGTTGTAAAGTATAACCTTTAATATCAAAGTTATGGCAGCAGAACCACACATAAAGTTATGCTAGATAAGTTCATTGAAGCTTGTATTTATCATCTGAGTTACATCAGGACATAAGTGCCACAATGAGCTGGATCAAAACTTATGTAAACCTAAAAGAACCTGCAACCGAAAACACAACAGTGAAGATCAAAGTGTCACAGCTGCCTCCACAATGATGAGTAAGACAGATGTTAACATTCACTTCCTGGGAAACAATAATACAAATATGTCTTCCATGAGACTATTCCCCGGATAATCTTCATCAACACAGAGAAAGGACTGTAACCAGCAGGAGCCATTTCCTAGAAACAAACCTTTCAGGAGGGCAAAGCAGGTCACACATAACCTCATTGTGTAATAATCCAAAGAAAAAACAATGAACACCAAAAACATTCCCAACCAAAAACTACATCTAAGAATGATCAAAACTAATCACATCAACCCTTAATCCTCTGCTTTTATGAATGTTGTATGCCATTAAAGCTCCAGTTAAAAGAAACCTATACTGCTGTATATGCTCGGGAGAGTGCAGGAATTACACAATGAAGCTCTTATTACAAACACGATAATTCCTAATTTAGAACAAAAAGCTTATAACAGGATGGGAATACACTCACCAGTTATATGCTAACGTGCCGGCCAATTAACACCTTCCATCCCTTCCAATTCCTTCATTAACCTGCGAAAGAACTCGGGATCAAGACCCTCTTCACCAACTGGCTCATCTCCTCCCCTTCCAATATCCTCTCCTCCTCCCGCCACCAATTCTTTCTCTTTCCCCTTCTCCTCCTCCTCCTCCTCCGTCCCGACAGCCGGCAAGTGCCCTTCGAACAGAGCGACATGCCCAAAGAGCTTATCCTTCCTCGAGAAGCTCGTCCCGCACGAGCACCGCCACCGGCTCTCGCCGCAGTGCTTGAGGTGGTTCTTGAGGTCGGCCGGCACCGAGAAGCTCTTCTTGTTGCACCGGTGGCAAGAATACATCTTGGGGCAGTGGCTCCTCTTGAAGTGGTTCTTGACGCACACCGCCGACTTCAGCGGTCGGAACCGGCTGTGGTGCCGGTTACGGTTGCAGCCGACGGATGGGCACGAGAACCTCAATTTCCTCCCGCCGCCGTCGTCCGGCTGGTGGCGGTCCCGGTCCGGTGGCTTCGAGAGGGCCTCTAGGGTTTTGAACCGGTTACCGTGGGCCCGCATGTGCATCCGGAGGTTGGCGTCGCGCTTGAACCCCTTGCCGCAGATCTCGCAGAAGTGGATGTGCTCCGCCAGCAGCTCCGCCACGTCGATCTCCACGATATCGCCATCCTCCTCCGCCGCGTCCCCATCATCCGGAGCCGAGCTCGACGGATCCGGGTCGGAACCGATCTGATCGGCTAATTTTCCGGCTGCTGGATCGATGGCGGATGTGGGGGCGAGGTCGACGGGTGGGAGCAGGCGAGGAGGGCGGCACCGTTGAGGATGGTCTGGTGGACGGCGGAGGCGATCTCCGCGGAGACGAGCTGGAGCTGGTCGTCGTCGAGGGGGGCGCGGCGGCCGATGGAGTCGGAGAGGACGTGGCTGAGGGATTCCATCTTCTGACCGAGGACGGAGAGGTTGAGGAGAGGAAGGCGGGGTCAGATCTCGCCATGGGGGCTGGCCGGGAGTCACCGTCGCGCGGAGCGGAGCTGGGATCGATTCCGGCGGAGGTCTGGCCGGGATTTCGGCATCCGGAGCCGATCATCGGTGCCGACAGCTTTGGGAAGTCCGGAGCGGAAAAAAAAGCGGGACTTTTCTTGGTTAGGGGCTTTATAGAAGGGGACGGCGGCCGCCGGCACAGTGGTTCAGGACCACTTCGGTGCAAGGATTCCCAGTCCTGCTGGAAACAGCGTTGTTTTTTGTTTTTTGGTTTTTTTTAATTTCTTAGGATTGAGCTCTTGATCTGATCCTGTCGAAAGAAAGCTAAAATATTGACCCGGTTTGTGCGTGTGGGTCACGGATCTGCCGCTGGCTGCGGGGTTAATGATCAATCCATATATTCTTGATATCACGAATATAGAAATAAAAATATAATAAATAAAAAAATATTAATCATAAATAAAATATTTAATTATTATGAACAGGGGCTTGACCCGCCCCCTTTATTTAGCAATAACCTCTTTATTTAGCAATTAAAGAATCTTGATTTGTAGATATAATTTCGAGTATCAAGGTCTTGATAACTTTAAAGTAGATGGGTCTCTCTATCTTTCTATTAAAAAAAAAAATTATAAATTAATTTTTGTAGATGATTCTTGTGGGCCTAGGATCAAAAAAATGTCATATGTAACTTATAAGATTATATTTTTTTTTTCTTTTTCATAACATATCCCACGTAAAGACTACAAAAAGAGAAGTTGGGGAACTAGAACTTTTAACTTTTAAGTAATGAAAGATTTTCTTATGAAGTTCAAGACAATTTCGAAGCTTGGAACGAGGAACTGCGAGACTCCGTTTCTGCTGTCCAATCTTCCTCCGCTTCTCAAATGCATGGCACCAGGCACCACTCTCTCCGTCCAACCCACCTCCCAAGGCTAAAGCTTGTCCTTCTTGCTTGGAAGCACGTACCCGGGCCAGAGCCCGAGCCCGAGCCCGAGCCCAGCCGGCTCCAATTCCTCAATCTGGAGACGGGAAAAGGTCAAAAGTCCTTTTGCTACTTGAACCATGATCTATTTACTATACTACCCCTTTTTGATGCTGGAAAAAGATCATTGACCAAGTCATATCAACTGGGATACAAATATCATAGACCTAGTTTGCTGTCGACAACAACCAAAGGGCAATTAGATTAAGTATTTAATTAAGATCCAACAACTATGAGTTATACCTACGAAACCATTGATTATTACCGTATCTTTGAAGCACTTTATATCTGTTGTGGTCAAAAGCTTATGATTCTGATGGATTGATCTCCACTTTCGTGTACATAAAATATTGTTTGCTTCGATCTCTAATATTATGGTACAAAATTTTATGATTTTTTTTTTTAAATATACCTCACATAGGAGAGAAGGTCTCGTTCCATATAAACCAGAGTTTTTCTTGACTTACAATCAATATGGAGCTAATGATATCCTTCCACCTATACCATAACATAGCTCTCTAGTCAAAAAAATTTTTGGATAAGATTGCAGGAGGTGCACCATAGTTCGTCGATGGCTTATAGCTCAAATGGATTAATCTCTGTTTTTGTATACATGAGGTATTGTCCGTTTCGATCTCTAATGCCTCATAGTTTTATCCTTTAAAAAATGTTTTACGTGGGAGAGAAGGTCCTATCTTATATAAGTCGGTCTTCTTAACTTACAAATAATGTGGGACTAATGATATCCTCTCATCTACACCATAATAATATCAAAAAAAATTATTAGGTAAACTAGATCTAAAATAAAATTTCATTTAATTATTAAAAATAATTTTTTTAAATGAATTCATTTCATCTGAGGTCTGTGATGGAACTGGGAGCTCCAGCCCATCTAATAAATTTTCCGCCAAAAATATCATACAACCTGCAACCATTTAAATTTTAATATTTTTTAATTAAATAGAAAATTATAATAGTTTTTTCTTACATCCATTAAATTGCATGTGCCAGTGCCATGGCACACTTTGCTGGTGCCAAGCTAAATGCTTTTCTTTTTTAAATAACTATCGAAATTTTTTTTTTTAATTTTTTTCTATTTAATCTACAAATATGATCATGTGGTATACGAATGTAACATAGCGTTCTACCAAAAAAAAAATGGTGTAACATAGCGGGCCCCACAACGTTGTCTGCTACGAATAATTTTGTGCTACAGGTCGAAACCAACGCCGCCCAGACTCGAGATCCCCAGGACCGCCGAGTAATAATGCAAAAATACGAAAAAAAGAACCCGACCGCACCTCTCTAAGCCTAAGCGGCACGTCCGTCCAATGCGCTGCGGAAGAACCAACGTCAGTCCCACCCGATTCTCGCCACGTCTTCCCCCCCCCTCTTTCTGGTGTTCACTCGTCTTTCTCGGATCCCTCGTGGAGGAGAGGGGAAGCACGGAGCGAGCTCGATGCCGGCCCTGAGGATGGTGGCGGAGTTCTCTGGCGGGGAGGGGATGGCCTGGAGGAACGGGATCGAGTGGTGGGACGAGATCGATGGATCGGAGGCGTGGCAGCGCGGCATCTTCTACGCCCTCTGCGTCGCCTACTCCCTCGTCTCCGTCGTCGCTCTGGTAACACGCCATTTTGCCCTTCTCTCGCTCTCCTGTCTCGTTTTTTGGGTTAATGCGGGTGGATGTAGTTGTTTGAGGTGAGAGTGTGGGAGCTGGGCCTTTGTCGGCTATCTTATTGGATAAATCGAGGCGCCATGTGCTGGGATTGAACTTTGGTTGCCCAAAATGGTGTTTTTGATCAAAAAGGAGGCTTCTTTTGGTCGTTTTTCTCCCGCTCTGTTTTACTGACTGCGGGTAATCGAAGTCGGACCTTTACAGGCCTGCACTTTGGATGAATCGAGTCGCCTTTTGATCAGATTCAAGTTGATTTCCCAAAATGTAGTTTTGCATCCACAAGGAGGCTTTTGTATCTGTGTTTTACGGACTGTGGATCATCGAAAACTGCTCGAAATGGAGTTTTGGTTCGAAAGGAGACTTCTTTTTCCCTTCTTCTTCTTCGCACTTTTCTCTCTGTTTTAGTTTATAAGACACGTGTTTATTTCGGAGTGGGTAAGCTAAATTGGACATTTTAGATGTGTTGAGGTGCCTTTGATCAGATTCATATTTTATTGCTCAAAATGTAGTTTGTGTTCTGAAAGGCGGTATCTTTTCCTTCTATCCCTTGTCTTTGTTTTAGTGTACAAGATGTGGCTAAGTAAGCGAACTTAACTTTGCAGTTTTTTGGGCCACCTCGTTTGATGGATCGAGGTGTCATGTTTTGCTTCAAATTTTATTGCTAATTTCTGGCTGAAAAAGATTTCTTTCTGTGCATTTTTTTTTCCTTGAAAGAGGGCATTATTTTGTTTCAGAAACTCATTAAGATGATGAATAATTATTCTCCAAAAAAGTGATGCATGGTTGATTTTTTTTTTTTAAAGGAATTGATATCTAGATCATAGCAAATTTTTTAAAAAAAAAGAAAAAAGAAAAGATGGGGACAATGAAATAAAAAGGGTATGTCAGCAAGGAAGAAATCAACTGGGAAAACTGAGATCAGGAAAAAGAGGTAAAAGCATCTTTTATAATATCTTCACCCCGAGTTTTAAAGACTTGGAAGATCCTCTTACTCCTTTTTTTCCCCGATCTCCCCCATATTGCCATTATCTTATTCCACCCTAAGATCCTCTATATCTCATTTTCTTCTCCAAACACTGAATAATGATAAAATAGAACCAGGATACTTACTGATTCTCAGGTTAGCTATATAGTCGGACCAAAATATATTTGGTAAAGGGGTGGTGCAGAATGAACTTTCAACTCAGACAAAGAACCATACAGAATGCATGATATAGGACGAGTCCTATTTGTCTACATAAGATTTTCTTCGTTGATATCTTCCCATCCACAAGAACTCTTCAACATTTTGAGGAATAAAGGCACCTCAACTTGCTGAGATCCAACATGTTAAGGAATAAAGGCAAATAGGAAAAGAAAGATGCTGTGTCCCTCCTTATATAACATAGAAGAGAGGCATCACCTCCCTCCTCCCTCCCTCTCTCTTTCTCTCCCCCCAATAGCTGCTCTATTCTCTTTAGTATTTTATTGAACTCTATAGTATATCTCACCATAATTTTATATGTGGCGAAAATAATTACTTAATTTTGCAACATAAAATATTGATGTTATCATTGTGGTGGCTAGTCTGAACATCCTTTCTACCAGGTGCAACTCATCCGCATTCAACTAAGGGTACCGGAATATGGATGGACAACGCAAAAGCTTTTTCACCTAATGAATTTTGTCGTGAATGGATGTAAGACAATCGGATGCTTTTAAATATGTTCCCCTGATTTCATTTTTTTCTTTTGCATACTAAGTATGGTTGTATGAATGCAGTGCGCGCAATCCTTTTTGGCTTCTACCACAGTGTGTTTCTTCTCAAATCAAAGGTTAGCTTGTTCCTGTGGGTTGAGCCTGTCATACGTATAATTTGTGTATGTGTCGCATGTTGTGTATATCTCTCATTATTTTTAATAATCTACTGATTTGAAGTGTTTATTCATACATATTTTGTAATACGTTTGTGTGAATCATTACAGGGGACCACTTGGTTTAGGCTGGATTAGCTGATGATAAAGCCCCTCTAGATTTATTATTATTATTTTTTTAAAAGAGTAAATATTTATAGGATAACTGAGGAATGTGCCTGCATTCTGTTTGTGAAGAAAATGAGCTTTATTTTTTCTTTAAGTTTCTTGATCAGCGACCTGATCTTGAACCTTTGCTGGAGAAGTTAAGGTGGCCCATAAGTGGCCCAACTGTCTTTACTATGTTACTTGGGTTTGGGTTCTTTGTTTGATGCAAAGGATGATGTTGAGGTGGTAAAAGCCGAGTAATTATGTAACTTAGGAAAAGTTTGGTGTATATTATTCTTAAAGCAGGTAAGGACTTTTGAAATTAATTGTTTCCATGAAATGTCTTTTTGTCTGCTTCCTTTTATCCAAGATCTTGGTGGAAATGGTCACCTTGTGGGGGAAAATTGAGAAGACTTAACATGGGCTTATAATGGCCTTGGCATTCTTCTTGACCGGCAAACTGTTTCTTTTTATGTGCTGGTTATGATGATGATACTGTATATGACATAGTCCAGATGATACTAAACTGAGTTTTACTGGAAGCTATAGAACTTGTTCACCTAGGATATGGGATTTTCAGAATTGCGGTGAATGTTTTGTTACTTGTGTGGATAGTTTCAAATTACTATAATCAAATGTCATGTACCCTTGGATGCTTGCATCTTTCCAGAAGATGCTGAGATGAAGAAGTTCATTCTAAAGCTAAAGCATGTGCAGTCGGAACACGGAGCAAGAAACAAACACGGTATCTGGGGCTACATCTTCATCTCAGAACCTATGGAAGGACGGGACTTATCAGCCATCTCCAGTTTCAATTAAGCAATCTTGGCAGATAAACTAAGGTTTCACAAGATGCAAGAACTCTCACGTCACCTCAATGCCTTTTCAATGCCGGGCCTCTTCTGTTATGGTTGTTGCATTATCAATGATATCTTGTGAACAAACATGTCTAGTTTATAACCATCATGAAAAATTCAGGAGAGAAAATAAGTAGCATTCCTCTGGTCTGAAAGCTAAAGCAGATGACTGGGACATCAACAGCAAAGAACATGATATCTAAAATCATGAAACTTCAGTATAAATTTCACAATCATGCAACATCAACAGCAAAGAACATGGTGCTCAAAACTCCAAGTTGTCTTAATTTTGTGAAGGCATCTCTTTTTTCAATACTGACTTAGTAATTTCCAGATCTAATAAGGTTTCTGGACTTATCTTAGTATCATATGTCATAATTGAAGAGATGACATAGTTCAGTAAAGTACCAATTTCAGATAGTTTACACAACCATGATGGTTGCATAATAAATATGATTATAATTTATCTGATTTACTTTAACTTGTGATTATGATTTCATATTTTCTTATGACAAGATAATTGCTATGCTAGCCTAAGTATGCTTATGTTCAGAAAATAGAAGTGTAGCAGGTGATTGTATCATATTTATACATGATGTCCTTTTTTTATCTGATTTTGTGCATGAATTTTATGTTACAAAGCTCATATATGAATTCTATTCATGAAGCTCAGTGTAATACCTTACTCATAAAGGCATTCCTCATGCATTATATAACATTCCAACACTTAAACATGGATGTGATTGCTTGCCCAAGAAAGTGGATGATTAACCTGATCTTGTTGGAGGTATTTTTGGCTGTTTCCTTATTGGTTATCTCATGGAACAGTCACTTGGTCAACTTTTGCTCCCAGAACAAGACAAGAAACTAGCTTCATGGGCATACTTTGCAGCTAGGCATAAAGTCACTTGAGCTATTCAATATCTTGTTGTTTTGTTGACTAGGTTATTTTCAATTTTGGTTCTTTATGTTCCTCTCCAACTTAAAACACTACAAAATATCTTATTGATTTAGGCTCTTGAGATGGCACTTCTAGATCTTCCTGGTCTGTTGTTCTTCTCAGCTTACACTCTACTAGTGTTATTTTGGGCAGAGATATATCATCAGGTACTTGTATTTTATTTCGTGTAGGATATTTCCTATTTAAGATGCCAGAGCTTTTCTTATCATCTTATTTTTGCATTCAGGCTAGGAGCCTTCCAATTGATAAGCTAAGACCTACATATTTAATAATCAATGGGGCCATATACATCATTCAGGTAAATGAGAATGTTCAAAATAGTTCTTAAGATACAAGCTTTTATTAACTTTTTTTTTTAAAAAAAAAATTGCAGATTTGCATTTGGGCATATGTCCAAATAAGTCCTAAGCCTCTTGCTGTTGAAGCTGCTAAACTCTTTTTGGCAAGTAATGACAAATGACATTGTATCTAGTTCGATATGACCTTTTCGGCTAAATCTTTATCTTTATTTGGTTCACTGGTTAATTTGTTTTGATATTCATTTCTGATGGAATGCCTTAACAGGAAAACACAGAGATATGTGGCTTTCTCAAATTTTTTTTGAATTTGTTTTATTAATCAAGTGCCAATACTGGGATGATGATAACCACATCCTTTTTGTTGCAGTTGTTTCATTCTCTGCTGCTTTGGGATTTTTGATATATGGTGGGAGGTATTGATTCTTCTAACTTATTGATCTTTTAAAATTACCCAAGCTTGTTTTGACCTGGTTTTTGTATTCCCTGCTATTGTCTTATCTAGACTCTCATCTTATTGAAGGTTGTTTTTTATGCTGAGGCGCTTCCCGATTGAATCTAAGGGTCGTCAAAAAAAGCTGAATGAGGTATTGTCGACGATATCTGTATTGTTAACTTAATTTTCCTCCTTTTTTCTGCATGAACATAGGTGCTTCCTGCCTATGGAAAGTAAAAGAACATAACAGTATATATCTAGGCTCTGCCCTTTTGCATGCAGTGAGAATTTTATCAAAGGTTTTGCTATTTGTATTGGTGGTGCATAGATTTGAGGATCTCATCATTTTAGTTCCTAGTAACTGCATCTTTATTGAGGAATTACGTATATATTATTACCTTTTCATTTAACTTTTGCGGATTCTCTTATGATTTTAAGGCATGCAATGCTCGTATTGTTATAATAAATAAGGAAAAATAGTGTATCACATGTAGTTTTTGTGACACTAGTTCCTTGTTTTGGGTTCAATGGCTCCAAGGTAAGAAGTTACGAATATCTTTGGACTGAATTAAAGAAGTATGACACAACACATTGCGGATGCCACATTAGGCAACCTGATCATGTTCATCATTATATCCACAATTGGCTATTAGTTTACTTTGCGTACATGTTTATGTAATGTCTTTGTTTTTATGTATGTCTTAGATATCGATAGATTCACAGATGTGGTTATTATTTTCTTATGGATTTGGTTGCAGACAAGCATACTAATATTTGTTGTATGGTAATATATGCTGTAGCTTTGGAATGGGTATCCTGTCATAGTTTCTTTCAGAAAGAAGATAATGGTTTTATGATCTGAATCTCAGTCATCTCCCATGGAGACTGAATCATCAGCTAGGCATACAGATGTCCTCTTTTAGGCTTAATTCATTTTTATGTTAATGTAGATGTTATCCCATTTGGAACCATGCTTGTTTACAAAAAAAAATATGCATATGGTTTTTAGTATCCAATTCATAT
Organism: Elaeis guineensis; assembly: GCF_000442705.2. Classification (NCBI taxonomy): domain Eukaryota; kingdom Viridiplantae; phylum Streptophyta; class Magnoliopsida; order Arecales; family Arecaceae; genus Elaeis; species Elaeis guineensis. The sequence continues at coordinate 67,072,000 of NC_026007.2, forward strand.
GATGTGGGTCGGGACCAGTAAAGGGTATCAAGGAAACCTGACTCAGCATTTAATTTTAGAAGGGAATTTTGGGTCTTTCAGTGCTTCCTTTTGTGTAAGAGTAATATACCTAGGTATATTACTATTGCCCAGTCATCTCTTTCCAAATTCTTGTTATAGCTGATAACAAACTAGAATATATTAAAAGAAATTCCTATATTGAGGGAGGAGTAGGGTTGAGAGTTGCTTGGCGAAATGGGCTGAGGTGCAGAGATAGGATTTCTATCATAGCTTTTTTTTTTGGGGTTGGGTTGTTTTTGTTGGGGGGGAGAGTGGTGTTAAATATTTGTCTCATCTTAGATTAATAGAAATTACAACAATAAAAAAAATAAATTCATTGTACATATCAGTTCCAGCCACTTATAGATGTAGATAAAAAAAAAAAAAAAAAAACCAGACCCATTTCGCGAAATTAAACACATGGTCAAATGTAAGGAAGAAATAAAAGACTATAATACTTGGTACGAGTTACACCATACGGCAGGTTAAAAGGATTGTAAACTAAGTTTCAATGAAAAAATTAAGGTACAACATCAATTAAGATAGCATAAGAAGAGTATGAAATTGATGGAGAAGGGGAAAACATATGGAACCCTATTTCCTAATTTATGAAGGGCAATTTACCGATAACCATATCTGCTCATCCACATATTAAAATCTGAAAGTTTTGAACTCAGAGAATTATTCTTAAAAGTTTAAGCCCTGCAACTAAACTTCAGCAAGGGGGTTTGGGCTCTGGCCTTTGGGAAATTGGCATTCAAATGGTGTGAACGATGGAGCCAAAAAGGAAAAAAAGACTAATGGATGATAGAGTAAGAGGGAGGTCTGGTGCTTGTTTGGAGGGATTTGACAGTGGGAAGTGGGATCAGGAGGCAAAAACCAGGTGGTGGTGCTTTGGTGGGGAGGGGGGGGTGGGGGTGATGTGGTGGGTTGGGCAGTGCTATGATGTGATTATTTCGAGGGCCATTGAGTGAGACATGGTCTTCCTCGGTGCAATGTAGCTTCGCCCCTCAGCAGCATGCATGTAAACTAGGTAAGAGGATAGTCTTGAAAGTCGAAACTACTAATCTTGAAGTGCTTTGTGGCAATGCCTATTGACTTCTAGAGGATTAGAGGATAGAGTAACCTCAGTACTGTGGATTAACAAACCTATTCTTCTAATGAGAATGAGACACCCAGAAGCTGGATAAGGTATGGAGGATTTGATTGAGTTGGTAAAGGATTGGGAAACGAGGCCCTGATCTTCAATTTGACTATGGAAAAACAAAAATATGCATGTATGTAACATCCTTATATTTAAAGCTTAGCGTCTGTTTGTTTGAATGCAACTCCAAGCTGTATGTCATGGAACTCAAGAAAGTGGGTGCAATTCAAGAAGCCTATTAACCATTAAAATCCAAAAACTCATGTATCTCACTTAAGTAACCAATGATATTCTCCATTAGGTGACCTCAAGAAATTGAAACTGACTTATCATGGCATGAAAGCTACCTCATCTGCCACATTTTCTCATCCCACTTAAGGCAACTTCTCTAAAGAAATGCAAGCCAGATGATTACAATTTAGGACAACTATAAGACAGAAGACTTCTGCTGCACCAAATGCTTGTAAGACTAAGAGGATCTCATCTTCAAGGAACCCACTTCTGTTACTTCTTTTTTTATATTGAAACAGACAGACTGTCTAATAACTATGCTCAAATCATGTAAAGTGTTAAATGCATGACTTAACACATTTAAATAGATCAATATGTAAAAATGGATATCCATGGTTCCTTGCAGGAAATGACTGCATTTAGGGGTTCTAATAGACTAAACTTTGTGGAACGCTTCCACATAAAATTCTGGGCTCAAAATCAGAAGTCAAGTCCATGGTCCCGGTTTATATATTCAAAGCTTGCATGAATTTAAGCCATTTTTATCCTCGAACTTTTAAGAAGTCAGAGTGATCTGAACGTTTTGTAGCATGGATAAAATAATGTAAAATAAAATAAGAGGGAGGTTTTTGGTAGGGCTGAAATCGGATCAAATACCAGTATATCTATATCCATATTTGTTTTGTTTGATGAATACAGATACGGATATGGATGTTATTCGAATGCAAAAATCATATCCTTGTTTATTTTAAATGGATACATATATAAATCAGATACGAAAAGTATAGATATAAATGCAGATATAATTTGGATAATTTAACTTTATGACCACAAAATCAAAAATATTACTAAGTGAATGATAAATCATGTTAATAGCATGTTAAATAGGGCTGCAAATAAATCTGGATATTCAGATATGGATCAAATAGTTGTCTATTCATAGTCATATCTATTTTTTTTTTGATGGATATGGATATTAGTCGGATGCTCGAATATTTATCTATATCCGGATAGATTCGGATACAGAAACGAATGCGGACGACTATTATAGGATTTAGTTTCGCCCCTAGTTTTTGGGCTAGACATATATGGGCTTGTTCTGTGTCCAGCCTGATGATTCTAATCCTTCAGCAGGCCTTATCCTTACTTCTCAACCTATTGACAACCCTCATGAACCAAGTTCATATTCATCTTTACATCTGGATTTGTTGTGGGAGTCATGCTGTACGGGTTGGCTTCTCTTTGTCTGGAGCTCAATTTCTCATAGTACGATTTCTGAAATTTAAATTATGATTGCTGATTAAAAAATTGAGAACTAGTTAATATGTTTAAAAAACTTTTAGAATGTCAGGAAACCCGATTTTGGGTTAAACTGTTAATGTGAAATTATGTGCTTCAGCAATGTATTTGGTTTTGGTTGGTTATAATAATAATTTGTGAAGTCGATTCTTTTGGCAGGTTGGTTCTGTGACTGCCATATGCTGCACATGTTTCTTGATACGGTGCTTCGTGGTAAGATCTCTAGTTTCTAAAATTTCCTCCCTTCATACTTAATAGAGTCAGGTCTGTTCCCAAGGAGTTTGCATAGGATTTCTGCATTAGTTCTTCATAGAGGCTGATTTTCTGGCTGTCAGGTGTTTCCATCTTAAAGCCAATATTGGTCAAACCATAATTGACAGCCATAGCATCTATAGGCAGACAGTGATCCTAACTAAATTATTATTACTATCTGTATAAATTTTTGAGTTGGCCCCAGGTTGCCCTTTCTGCATTTGACAAGGCTGCTGACCTTGACGTCCTCGATCATCCAATTTTGAATTTAATTTATTACCTGGTAAATCAGTGACATTTTTTCTTTACTTCAACTTTCCTCAAACACAATCACTATATTTTTCATCTAATGGTGGTTCACTCCTGCATTTTTAGCTGGTCGAGATTCTCCCATCAGCTCTAGTATTATTCATCCTTCGGAAGCTGCCCCCGAAGCGAGTTTCAGATCAACACCACCCCATTAACTAAGAAGCTTTAGCGGGGTAAGAGATATTATTCTGTCAAGTGATTTTTGTCTGTAACAGTAGCATCCATCTAGCTGAGTTTCTGATTTGCTTTTCTATGTTGTTTTATTGTCAGACTAGTTAATCAGTCTCAGGCACTCATTTGGCCGCCACAATGCTGGTCCGATGTGGCATGTTGGTCTTTTCATCAGGCTAATCAGTGGCTTTTTATTTCTTGTTAATTTTATGGGTGGGCTAATTTAAAACTTAGCAAACTGATTTGAGCACCTCTTCATTTTTTAGGAATGTTAACTGATTACTCATGGTAAAGAAAATGTTCAAAAAAAAAAAAAAAAAAAGACTTTTAAGAATGTTATTGTTAATACTGGAGTGCCAATGCACCTTAGTTTTTCAGATGAAGCAATAAAATGGAAGAATTTTCTTCTGTCAGTGGTATTACGTTTTCATAAGATATATCTTGTCCTTGTAACTTGTAGCTAATTCCAGAGTAATTTGAAACCATATTCTGAGTGGAGTATCTTAGAATTCCAGAGTTTATCAGGCAGGTCTCTTCTCTCCCACCATTGATGATTCCTCCCTCCTTCCTATTCTCTTCTCCCTATAATTCTTCCCATCCCCCTGTGCGTCTTCTGCACTAGCCTTCCTTGTCAATGGTAATGATGCATTCTCTGCCTGCAACAATGACCTTTGCCAGTGATGATGATGGTGAGGACATCTCGAATGCCTTTTCCTGTTCCTCTCTCTCTCTCTCTCTCTCCCCTGCTTTGAGAAAACCTCCATATTTAGGCTATTTCCGCTGCCTCGGGTTGCCATTTTATTGCATCGCTGGCTAAACCTGTCATTGATTTTTTGAAGCTAGCTTGGTGGTGATTTGGATGGTGGTCATGGTGAATCTTGTCTGGTGGTCTTGGTGGATGTGGTTGTGAAAATGGTGGTGGTGGTCTCCATGATGGTGGTGACAGTGGTTGAGGAGGTGGTGATGCACTACTTGATTGTGGTGGTGCTTGCTGGAACAGGGAATATGATGGGCAACAAATTATTCTCAGGAAAGAAAATTTTCTACAGAATTTTGGTAAATTTAAATAGTTGAAAATAACAAATTCTAGAGTAGAATATCTACAGGGTATTGGCTCAATGCACTAAATGGATTCTTTTTGTTAGCAGGAAACAGCTCCAATGGATTCTTGCTCTCTCTCTTTTCTTTTTTTAATTTTTCCTTAATTATATTCTCGTATTACATCAAAAATGTTGCTTACAATTTTAATAAAACATATTTCTCAATATGTCCTCACTCTCAAAATGCTATTGAATATGCTAGTCGACCAAATTAACCTAGTTTTCTCATGATCTGTACTTTGACGTCTTATTATATAATTTTTAAAAGTAGTTTACGATGCTTCTTTACCCATGCTAATACTTTGCACTTTTTCTAATTGTGATTAGTGCACATTCATTCCTTCATTGCAAGTCTAGACTCATATATGACCTGGTCCTAAATTGATTTAGGATGTTAGATCCCATTCTTTGTTAAAATTTAATACCATTCATTGTATTTTGGTAGAATTGGCAGTTTGGACATGAAGTGAATAGATCTGATCCAACCTGACTTAAACTATATATTCATGTTGGGAACCTCATTGGATTTGGACATGACCGGAACCCATGGAGTAAATGGGTAGTCTCATCCTAGACAAAAGACCAATTTGTCAAGTTTGGACATGACTTGAACCTATTTAGATTCAACTTAATCAGCTATCTTCTCGATCAACTTGATGCCACCTAAAATTTTCTGTATCCTTCTAACCAGTGTCTTGATTGCATTTCCTTCTCCTTCCCTTCACTAATGACCATGTAGCTATCAGCAATCTCCTTAATTTGTTCTCAGCAACATTTACTGTTTTATAAACCACAAAAATATAACTCCTCCACATCATTAATGAGTAGAGTTTCTGTGGGTATAAACAAGACCATCATTTATTTAAATATGCATTAGTTTTATTGTATTCTGCATGGACATGATCTTCATTGATCATAAAAGTTACCTACCCTCAGAACTGCCACTATCACTTATAATATACATCTTGTACTTGCATTGTAGGGTTGTCAAGGAGTGACCATCTCGTCCAGTCTTATGTGAACTACCCACTCCAGCAGCCTTGCCATCCAACTGATGCAGTTTCTTTGTACGGCCTGCAAAAATGAAAGTCAAATCCCAGAAATGTACCTTAATCAAATTAGTATATTTATCAAGTTGGTCCAAGTGAATAATTTAGGACCAGGGAACCATGAACTCCATGACTACAAACAAAATTTTGGAATGGTTTAGACTTGTAATCTAATTAGAATGTGTCTTGTCATGGAATCGTATCAAGATCTAGTGATCAAGAACTATGCATTAAACAACCCGGCAACTTGATTTTTCAACAAAAATTATGCATAAAGAACTCAGCAAATTGATCATCAAATAATGGGAGCCAGAAGTCCTCTAGTTGTAGACAAAAACTAATGATATGTCATAGAATCATGATTTCTGATCAGATTACTATATCAGATTGCCATCATCAGTTTCTGATAATGAGTTATCACCGTTGACATATATATATATATATGAACCGATCTGCTACAAAACTGCTGCTCTAATTTAGTCCTTGGATTCATCTACAAGGAATCAATTTGGCAAAAGACTTTGGTCAGACCTGCAAAAAAGTAGTTATCCGTATTTCATATACATGGCTATCATACTTGCTCACCTATTTCCTATCCTAGAATACCCGTTAACAAGTCTTTGCAAGGCACACACTAGACTTAGTTAATTACGTGATGATTAATGTATGCTTAAGTTGGACTTCATTGATAAATCATTCAGAAACATCCTTTGGTTCCTATACTTATTAATTTGTGCTATTCATGAGAAAGGATCAAGGGATAATAAAAACCAGAAAATGGATCATGCTTGGAGATATCTATAAAGACAGGTTCCTTCTTTTAAGGACTAGTCAATGAACAATATGTCGCACCTAACAATGTCTTAAAATTATCGCAATTTGATGTGAAGATATGTATTTGGATGGATGAATTAGGCCTCTGGTTAAAGGCAGGGTACTGAAATATGGGGCTTGTTTGGTAACAATTGGATGATGTCAAAATGAAAAATGTTTTGTGAGGGATGCACTTGGACAGCATGGTTAGAGGTCTAATGCTGGAGTAGAATGTTGAATACCATATCATACAACATAAATCTAAACTAATCAATATAAGGCTAATTAATTGGAAGAATATGCAGTCACTTAAATCGAATAACCATGTCTGCATTCATGTCATCCTGCTTCATTTGTTTCAGTGAGTGGTGTAACCGTTGTGAGCATGTTGATCTGCCATTATTCCACCTCCGATCGACATGAAGATTTGATGACAAGTATAAGGATCTAATAAGATAGCTTTTACAATTTTTAAAAATAATTTCTGTAGTTGCAAATATGTGCCTGTCGCCAGGTTCAATTGTTAAGGGTAATATTATCATTGATCAAAGAACCTTAGCTCTTTACATGATAGTTACTCCAAAAGATTGTTTCTAGGGACAGCATAATTGAACACTTATTGCTTGCAGCCATGTGCCGAGACGTTTATGTTGATCAACCTCATTGATGCCAAAGTGAGGAACAAGTTAAACATGGAAGAAACTAACTGGACTTAATCATGTTTCTTGTTTTAAATTGTCAAGTTACGTATTGTTAATTAATTAATCACTCCGATAAACTTTGCTAATCTCGGTTAGGGACTAAGGTAGCAGTTGGGCCTACAAAAGAGCAGTCGTTGCTGGCCCCAAAGATAGAATATTAGGTAGCTTATAGGCATTACACAGAAAAATAAGTGTCTCTAGGCATAACATCAACTGCAATATCAATTAGACGAACAATGGGAAGTACTGAAGGTAAGAATTTCTGTAAAGTTGGGCATAACGGTTGGGAAAACCCAGCACCATGGGAAATTATTTACTCAGAAACGTACACAGCTTATAATGTTCTTGACTTTGTCTTATTTGCTTTATTTTTTTGTCATAGTAGAAAATGAGAGTGCTTTTAGTCAAGGATCTCACTACAAAACACTTAACCCCTAATTGTGTCATTTAGGTAGAAAATGAGTTATTTTATGATGGCTAACCCTTTATCAAATTTATTTATCAAATGAGAGTACTCCTAGTCAAGGATCTTCTTATTAGGATGGATTTCTTTTTTTGTCTTTTTCCTTTATGAATCTTGTCAGATCTTTGTGAAGCATTGATATGCAGAACAAGTGAAGAGGCTGCATGAGAACTCAAAGTGCTTCTTTTCTTTAGATTAGCTGAACAAGATAGACACTTTTGTATCATTATGGTGCTTTTCTACTTCATTAATTTCTTCCTATCTTTCTGATTATTATGATTGCAATTATTTCAAATTCTTCTCCTGTTACTATCATAATCACCAGTTGATGACATCAGGATGGAATAGTAATTAGGATCCAATCCACGACATGGATAGTGCTACACTCCAGTCATAACCACCAGGCTGCGATGGTTCAACTCCTCAAGAAAGATTTGGCTAACATCCATTGGCCTGTTATTCTTATTTGAAATGGTAAAATCTGATGTAATTAACATTAGATTTTGCAAACCCTACATCTAATTTAATACTCATTAACAGTTGAAGGACATAAACAGTTTAGGAAGGGGTAGTTGGTTTTAAATAATGAATTAGATACGACACACGTGTATGGTATATTATACGCATTGGCAGATACTGATTGTCTTCTTTATAAAGTGGTTGGACACCATGTTTTTAATCTAAAATTTCCAAGTTTCATTAATTTAACCATTCTAATCCATTAGACCTTGAGGCAAAAGACAAAACCTTCGCACTCATCCAAAGTAACTGCATATTTTGAACTTTTCATTTTAGAATATGATGTCTTACCGAAGCATATCCTCTTAGCTTGTTATTTGATGAAGCGTACAGAAAAGAAAGAAGTGGTATATACAGAGGAACGACATAAATTTAACTTGTTTATACTCTTCTTTTTCCCTTTTCTTTCGGTATACAAAGTTTGCCACCTGCTTGGTGGTCATATTATAAAATACAAATTGATTCACCAGTTTCTATTTGTTGTGTTTGGGAATGGAGAGACATGATTAGAAACCAAGACTCCAAGGAAATCAGTTGTTTAGTTGGGCTTATATTAAAAAAAAAAAAAAATATATATATATATATATATATATATATATATATATATATATATTATCATTAGATGGGTGACATAAGAGATCCACAATGAAAGACACCCTTACCTATATACCATTTCCTGATGTGAGGGTGGTCCATGCAACAAGGTACCTTAATCAAGGATGCAACCTTCAAAATATCAAACACCCTAGCTTCGGTGAAGGAGCAAGTGATCTGGTTTTCCTCTAATATTGGGTTTATCTTATTGCTTAACTTGTTGCCGACACCAAATGATGCAAGTGTAGTAGAAAAAAAGATGCATGCAAAAGAAGAAAAGGAAAGAAAGGAAGAAAAATCCTTTTCCTTTGTTGTCCTCATCATGCATTGACTCTTTGTAGCTAGTGATGCCACTCACCTTTTAGGTTCTGTTCCTTTACTGGTTTAGTTGGTGTTTCAAGTTCCTCTATGCAAACAACCTGTAGTTTTAAGTGATATTGCAGGAAAACCACTTTGCCACCCACACAATTCTATGAACTCTGAAAGCATATATTCAGAATGCGTGTCAACTTTCAAACAACCCAATGATAATTTAATCAACTTCAACGCTGTTTTAGGACTAGGGAGAGATGCAAGGTAAGGCAGGTCTACTACAAGAAGAAAGTATCGATTCATTCTCTAGATACAATTAGACTAAGAATAAATATTGTGATAATTTTTTTTCTCTTTTTTACTAGCAGTGATGGTTGTTTCAGTTTGTTCATTGGGATAAAGTGCATCAGCAATGAAGAATGTCATTATTGAAGGGATTGTTGAAGGTGGTGGAGGAGATTTTCTGTGTTGGCTGCACCAACTCCATTGCTAACCCTGCCACGTCGTCAAAAAAAGTGTCACCATCTGCTTGTCTCAATCTCATGAATAATACTGCAATTACTGATGATTATATGCACTTGATTGGAGATGATCAAACTGATTCTGGGAGCTAATTAAAATTTTTCAGGAATAATAATACTTTTGGCACCTAAGGGATAATTTGACTCTAGTCACATATCATCATCATCACATTGTTGTCAATATTGTATGATCAAGATTCTAGACTTGTTGACAATACCACGAGGTTCTGAATCTTCCAATCCCAATCGGATCATGATGGAAGCAGAAGACAATATGTAGAAATAGAAACACTTTAAAAATGGAGTTAGTTTTCCCTCTTGCTTTTATTCTTTTGAAGAATCATGACCTTTTCTCATTTAATCATGTGAAACTACTCATTTTCATATCCAACTACTCTCATCTTGGTGAATCCATATGATGCCTTTGTATCCTTGGTCCTTTTTAATCTTATATTTCTTCCGTCCTCGTGCTACCATGTGCCCTTGGGAACTTACCACCCTTCCCATCTATTTGAACAAAGAGATCTCATTACTGTGGCATTTGCGCCTGCTAACAATAATACTTTGTACTCCTTAAATAAAGCAAATATAACATTGGTAAATGGAATTAATGGAGTGGAGAGATGAATGGGGTCAAGGACAATACACCTATCAAAACCTAAGGAGGCCAATAGGCTGAGATTTCTATATCACATGATGTCCACAGTACCAAAAAACCATCTCAGATTCAGAGGGACAAGTAGCTCAACATTTTATATAGAATTTTAAGCCTATGAGAGGAGAGGTTGGTAAGAGTGGGAAAACTGTCACTTCTACGTGCAACAACGACAGCTGCTACTAGAGAGCAATAGCAAAGAATATTGTGCAGCCAATGACCCTGTTGCACTAATGGATTCTGTGCAGATCTCTCTAGGCCCCATTTCAGTTGCATGATACATGCGTACGTGTGAGTTGTTGATTGGTGTTGCACTGTGTTGTTTCTTGTACATACGGTGCTGGATTTGCTATAACAATTTAAACAAAGTGCATTTTTCTTGGGCAATGTGGGTTCCTCGCACCAGTTCTTTTTCTTTTTAATCAGCTGTCCGTTATCCCAAAAAGCTGCAGCCCTTACCCGTACCACCTCGTTTCCTTCAAAACATGTTCTTTGCCAGCTAGCCCTCCGTAAGGACGCCCTATATACACATACTATTCTATGGTCAGAGAGATTATTCACCTAATCCTTCTATATACAGGGTTGAGGCGTCTGGGATGATAATATTGAGCAGCACCAGCATGTGGGGCTTATTGCCACAAGATTTGTTTATCCTCATCATTATAATACCTTAGCAAGAAAGAAATTACCTGGTATTCTTCTTGATGTATTTATTTGGCATGGCAGGCCTAGAAATGAGATCTTAATGGTGGATCTAAGTTGATCCATATATTCTGTAACTGAATGTATATAGTAGCTACATTACATGACATGGAAATTTTAACCTTGGATCCATTTTTGTTGTTCACGTCTCTCCAAGGTCGATCACTGCCTGACCATATATAATATACTCTGATCTACACGTATGATTAGTAAAAAAATGTTGTAGTGAGATGACTGCAAATGGTACACTGTCTCTCCCATGACGTCTTATCTTGGAACAATTTCCTGAGTATATGGAGGGTAGTTTAGAATCTCCTGTAAAGACAATATTTCATTCAAAAGTCTCGATTCAAAGCTTTAAAGTGGGTGGTTGTTTTCTATTAAGGCATTTGTACCAATATCCGTAATCTCCTTCTTCGTCTTTGAGTCATTGGATCGATTTTGTCTAACAACTAATTAAGGTTTTGATTAAGCCTGCCAGTGGTTGACATCAATAGTGCGAAAAGAGCTGGCAGCCATCGGATTATAGTTGAAGAAGGACTCTGCCATCTTTGATTTGCAGAGCGGACTTCCTAAAAAAACTCAGGCAGTCTTAGGATTGGGAAAAGGAAAGCGTGTCTACGTGAGGAGATATGTATGCATGCAAAGAAGAAAAAGACTAACGTGTGAACGTCAAGGCGGCTTAGAAACTTGAGAGAGAAGGTTTTGTGTATTAATAGGGGTGGGAGGTTGGGGTGGTGACGAGAGTCATCTTCTTTTCTTATGTTGCGTGCATGGGGAAGTTTTCTGACCTCACGTCCCAACTCACGTGGACTTCTCCTACTGACGTTCTCCCTCTCAAATTCATAATGGAGCTGGTGACTACTTCACTGTTCATGATAGGACACTGCAATGGGCCATGCTTTTCATCTGAAGTTTTTTTCCAAAGCATTGTCCTTTCTGCTAACCATAGTAGCGCCTTTGATTAATGAGGTTGCCTAACATGTTCCCTCTAATAACCTGCCTGCTTGGATATTAAGGGTAACAAACCTATCATTTTGTTTGCATGAAAAAGACAATAGAATAAATCTTGTTCATTGCAATAATGCATGAAAGGATGGTTGTTTTTATACAATTCTTAGTGTTTTACGTTTTGCATACATTAGATATATCTTGGTTGGACAATCAAATCCTAGCTTCCATTTTAGGTGAAATTTTTAGTTTGGCCGAATTCATCATTGAACTACTAGTTCAATCATATGCCAACACATACAAATACATCTGTATTGTTCTCTTTTTTATTTTCGATTTCTTTTTTATCCATCTTCATACATGTTAGTTCATATTTGAATTGAGTTGAGATGGTAGATATGATTAAACCAATAATGTCTTCAGTTGTCAAGGAGGTGAAGAGCCATCCGAGCTGAATTTGTGTCAATTAAATGACTGATGGCCAGCATGGGTTGTATTGACTTGTAATTGATGCACATGGGCGGCTACAACCAGATTGTACATTTTTACAAAAAAAAAAAAAAAAAATTGTACATGATTGATGTGACTTATTTTTCCAATTGGGAGCTTGCAAAAGAATTTTTTTGCTATGCTAATTTGGATTTTTGTTTTGAATATTTCTTTTGATTGTTTCCCTATTTCCCAAGTTACACATATTTTCAATCATAAACCTTGTTCACTTCGTATAACTGATATGCTAGTTTGCGGAACTTGCTCTAAAAATGGATAAGCCAGATAGATCACTTGTGTGACCCTCAAGTCAAACATCTGATACTGTTCTAACACAATAAATGTTCTTGAATTTGAGTCCAAATGTACCTTGATCAAACCCCCTTCCTTCCTTCTATATATAGAGATTTGTTTTTTCTTTATTATATTTATGTATAAATATATATGCTCAAAAAGGGATTAACATTTAGGATGTAATCCTTAAAAAGTAAATCTTATAAGCTAGAATTATGCACAAGATATCTCAAAAAAAAAAAAAAAGGGCATCAAATGCTCCTTACCTACATATGCACCACAGCAGCAACGTATCAGAATATCAAATACTCGTTGCTTGAATCATGAGGTAGCAGAATCGCAGCTCCCCTAAGAGGGTCACGTGCAGCGCACATGCCATGTTCTAGTTCGAACTTAGAACATAAAACATTAATTAATACTAGCTAGTAAGAGGGCTAATTAGTCTTTTTCCACAAGCTCTGATGAACGAGGGAAATAAAGCCCAAGAAGTGTATAAATAAGCAAGCATAGTTCTGGTGGGTGGCAAGGTGGAGAAGGCTATTGCTCCATCCCTAACCAAACCCCACCACTCCCACCAGAATACCCATGGGAAGGTCTCCCTGCTGTGATGAGAATGGCCTCAAGAAGGGCCCCTGGACCCCTGAAGAAGACCAGAAATTGGTCCATTACATTCAGGAGCACGGCCATGGCAGCTGGAGAGCCCTCCCTAAGCTTGCTGGTCTCTCTTTCTCCCTCTCTCTCTCTCTTTCTCTGTTTGTGTTCATCTCTCTCTCTCCTTTGCACTATCTAAAGTTAGGTTCTATTTCCTCTTATAGGGCTCAACAGATGTGGCAAGAGCTGCAGGCTAAGATGGACCAACTACCTGAGGCCAGACATCAAGAGAGGCAAATTCTCTCAGGAAGAGGAGCAAACCATCCTCAATCTCCACTCTATCCTTGGCAACAAGTATTGCTCCACACTCCATACCAGTGAATCTATATATGCTAGCTATATGATCTCCAGGGAGCCATTTTTCATCTAAATGAAAGCTAATCATTTGATTCATATAGGTGGTCGGCAATTGCGACGCACCTCCCTGGCCGGACCGACAACGAGATCAAGAACTTCTGGAACACCCACCTTAAGAAGAAGCTGATCCAGATGGGATTTGATCCCATGACTCACCGTCCGAGGACTGACTTCTTTGCTACTCTACCCCAGCTTATTGCCCTTGCCAACCTCCGTGACCTCGTCGATGGCCGTCCCTGGGATGACCATGCTGCACGCGTTCAGGCCGAGGCCGTCCAGGCTGCAAAGCTTCAGTACCTTGAATACCTTCTCCAGTCGGCTGCCACAATGGCCAATACCTCCAACACCAATAGCCTCAATAGCCTCAGCACTATCACCACCAGTGAAATGGATCCTGTAAGCCTTTTGAGTCCTCCACAGATCCCTTCCTTCCCTTCAGTCCCTTCTACAAGTCTTATTGACAGTATCAGTGGACAAAACCAAATTAGCCAACTGCCAGACTTCCAATTCCCTTGCTCTTTTTCTGACCCACTTATCAGCAATGAGACCAACCAAGGCTCCGACTTCAGTGTATTGAGCCAGGGAGATCAGAACAGCAACCCAGGAATGACACTGATTTCACCTCACTCATCCCTTCCTCCGCTCACCGATGTGTCGGCCGGCAATCCAGGGGATGCTTGTAGTACCTCTAGCTGTGGTGGGAGTGGGACTCCTTCCTTCTGGCCTGAGCTCTTGCTTGATGATCCATTTATGACCGAGTTTGCTTGAATTTCCCCACCTACAATACTTCCATATACTTATAGTCTCCATATATCCATTTCCTTTTCTTTCGTTTGGGGAGTTTGAGATCAGTGTTAATAGTTTTGCATGCATTATTCCTTGATCTTAATGTAGTGCATCGCTTATACAGCTAGACACTCCACATGTATATCTACACACACAAAAATGGTTCTTATATATACTTGGATTGGATTTTTGTGCTTCTATTCTCTCTTCTTTCTCCCTTTTGTTCTCTAGATATTAGTCCGACTTTATCCATTTGAGATC